>NW_022610895.1:0-60000 GCF_000309985.2 Brassica rapa
AGACAGCCACGTGGGCCAAAATCACCCGAATAGTCCGAGGGAAGGGTCAGCGTGCTGAGTCCAACGACCAACGTGGATATGTGTACTGATGGACAGCCACGGACGTCCTGTGTGTGCTGACGGACACAACGGACAGCCACGGACGTCCTGTGTGTGCTACGGAAACCCACGGACGTCCTGTGTTTGCTGACGGACACCCACAGATGTCCTATGTGTGCTGACGGACACACACGGACAGCCACGGACGTCATGTGTGTGCTGACGGATAGCCACAGACAGCCATGGACGACCTGTTTGTGCTGGCGGACACCCATGGACGTCCTGTGTGTACTGAACAGACAGCCCACGTGGGCCAAAATCACCCGAATAGTCCATTGGAAGGGTCAGCGTGCTGAGTCCAACGACCAGCGTGCTGATATGTGTACTGATGGACAGCCACAAAACGTCATGTGTGTGCTGACGGACACACACGGATAGCCACGGACGTCCTGTGTGTGCTGACAGACACCCACAGACGTCCTGGTGTGCTGACGGACACCCACGGACATCCTGTGTGTACTGAACACACAGCCCACGTGGGCCAAAATCTCCCAAACAATCCACGGGATAGGGTCAGCGTGCTGAGTCCAAGGACCAACGTGCTGATATGTGTACTGATGGACAGCCATGGACGTCATGTGTGTGCTGACGTACACACACGGACACAGAGAGACAGCCACAGACGTCCTTTGTGTGCTGACGGACACACACGGACGTCCTGTGTGTGCTGACAGACACCCACGGACGTCCTGTGTGTACTGAACAGACAGCCCACATGGGCCAAAATCACCTGAGCCGTCCACGGGAAAGGGTCAGCGTGCTGAGTCCAAGGACCAACGTGCTGATATGTGTACTGATGGACAGCCACGAACGTCCTGTGTGTGCTGACGGACACACACGGACAGCCACGAACGTCCTGTGTGTGCTGACGGACACCCACGGACGTCCTGTGTGTGCTGATGGACACCCACAGATGTCCTATGTGTGCTGATGGACACACACGGACAGCCACGGACGTCATGTGTGTGCTGACGGATAGCCACAGACAGCCACGGACGACCTGTGTGTGTGGGCGGACACCCACGGACGTCTTGTGTGTGCTGAACAGACAGCCCACGTGGGCCAAAATCACCCGAATAGTCCATGGGAAGGGTCAGCGTGCTGAGTCAAACGACCAACGTGCTGATATGTGTACTGATGGACAGCCACAGACGTCCTGTGTGTGCTAACGGACACACACAGACACACACGGGCACACACGGACAGCCACGGACGTCCTGTGTGTGCTGACGGATACCCACGGACGTCCTTTGTGTGCTGACGGACACCCACGGACATCCTGTTGTACTGAACACACAGCCCACGTGGCCAAAATCTCCAAACATTCCACGGGATAAGGTCAGCGTGCTGAGTCCAAGGAACAACGTGCTGATATGTATATTGATGGACAGCCATGGACGTCATGTGTGTGCTGATGTACACACACGAACACACACAGACAGCCACAGACGTCCTTTGTGTGCTGACGGACACACACGGACGTCCTGTGTGTGCTGACGGACACCCACGGACGTCCTGTGTGTACTGAACAGACAGCCCACGTGGGCCAAAATCACCCAAACAGTCCACGGGAAGGGCCAGCGTGCTGAGTCCAAGGACCAACGTGCTGATATGTGTACTGATGGACAGCCACGGACGTCATGTGTGTGCTGACGGACACAGACGGACACACACGGACAGCAACGGACGTCCTGTGTGTGCTGGCAGACACCCACGGACGTCGGTGTGTACTGACCAGACAGCCCACGTGGGCCAAAATCACCCGAACAGTGCACTGGAAGGGTCAGCGTGCTGAGTCCAAGGACCAACGTGCTGATATGTGTATTGATGGACAGCCACGGACATCCTGTGTGTGCTGACGGATACACACAGACATCCCCGGAGGTCCTGTGTGTGCTGACGGACACACATGGACGTCCTGTGTGTGCTGATGGACACCCACAGACGTCCTGTGTGTACTGAACAGACAGCCCACGTGGGCCAAAATCTCCTGAACAGTCCACGGGATAGGGTCAGTGTGCTAAGTCCAAGGACCAACGTGCTGATATGTGTACTGATGGACAGCCATGGACGTCATGTGTGTGCTGACGTACACACACGAACACACAAAGACAACCACGGACGTCCTTTGTGTGCTGACGGACACACACGGACGTCCTGTGTGTGCTGACGGACACCCACAGACGTCATGTGTGTACTGAACAGACAGCCCACGTGGGCCAAAAACACCTAAACAGTCCACGGGAAGGGCCAGCGTGCTGAGTCCAAGGACCAGAGTGCTGATATGTGTACTGATGGACAGCCACAAACGTTCTGTTTGCTGACGGACACACACGGACGTCCTGTGTGTGCTGACGGACACACACGGACGTCCTGTGTGTTTGACAGATAGCCACGAACGTCCTGTGTTTGCTGGCGGACACCAGAGACACACACGGACACACACGGACAACCACAGACGTCCTCTGTGTGCTGACGGACACACAAGGACGTCCTGTGTGTGCTGACGGACACCCACGGACACACACGGACAGCCACAGACGTCATGTGTGTGCTGACGGATAGCCACAGACAGCCACGGACGACCTATGTGTGCTGGCGGACACCCATGGACGTCTTGTGTGTACTGAACAGACAGCCCACATGGGCAAAATCACCCAAACAGTCCACGGGAAAGGCCAGCGTGATGAGTCCAAGGCCAACATGCTAATATGTGTACTGATAGACAGCCACAGACGTCCTGTGTGTGCTGACGGACACAGACAGACACACACAGACAGCCACAGACGTCCTTTGTGTGCTGACGGACACACACGGACGTCATGTGTGTACTGAGACCAGACAGCCCACGTGGGCCAAAATCACCCGAACAGTGCACGGGAAGGGTCAGCGTGCTGAGTCCAAGGATCAACGTGCTGATATGTGTATTGATGGACAGCCACAGACATCCTGTGTGTGCTGATGGACACACATAGACATCCCCAGATGTCCTGTGTGTGCTGACGGACACCCACATACGTTCTATGTGTACTGAACAGACAGCCCACGTGGGCCAAAATCTCTCGAACTGTCCACGGGATAGGGTCAGCGTGCTGCGTCCAAGGACCAACGTGCTGATATGTGTACTGATGGACAGCCATGGACGTCATATGTGTGCTGACGTACACACACAGACACACACAGACAGCCACAGACGTCCTTTGCGTGCTGACGGAACGGACACAGACAGACAGCCACAGACGTCCTTTGTGTGCTGACGGACACACACGGACGTCCTGTGTGTGCTAACGGACACCCACAGACATCCTGTGTGCACTGGACAGACAGCCCACTTGGGCCAAAATCACCCAAACAGTCCACGGGAAGGGCCAGCGTGCTGATATGTGTACTGATGGACAGCCACAGAAGTTCTGTTTGCTGACGGGACACACGGACATCCTGTGTGTGCTGACGGACACACACGGACGTCATGTGTGTGTTGGCAGATAGCCACTGACAGCCACGAACGTCCTGTGTGTGCTGGCGGACACCCACAGACACACACGGACAGCCACGGACGTCCTATGTGTGCTGATGGACAGCCACAGACGTCCTGTGTATGCTGGCGGACACCCACGGACGTCCTGTGTGTACTGAACAGACAGCCCCCGTGGGCCAAAATCACCCAAACAGTCCACGGGAAGGGCCAGCGTGCTGAGGCCAAGGATCAATGTGCGGATATGTGTACTGATGGAAAGCCCCAGACGTCATGTGTGTGCTGACAGACACACACGGACAGCCACGGACGTCCTGTGTGTGCTGACGAACACACATGGACACACACGGACAGCCACAGACGTCATGTGTGTGCTGACGGACAGCCACGGACAGCCACGGACGAACTGTGTGTGCTGGCGGACACCCACAGACGTCTTGTGTGTACTGAACAGACAGCCCACATGGGCCAAAATCACCCAAACAGTCCATGGGAAGGGCCAGCGTGCTGAGTCCAAGGACCAACGTGCTAATATGTGTACTGACAGACAGCCACAGACGTCCTGTGTGTGCTGATGGACACAGACGTACACACACGGACAGCCATGGACATCCTGTGTGTGCTGGCGGACACCCACAGACGTCCTGTGTGTACTCAACAAAACAGCCCACGAGGGCCAAAATCACCCAAACAGTCCACGGGAAGGGTCAGCGTGCTGAGTCCAAGGACCAACGTGCTAATATGTGTACTGTTGGACAGCCACGGACGTCCTGTGTGTGCTGACGGACACTGATGTGATCATGGAAAGCACCAAGGACTGGAAGCATGAACCTGAACCTGAAGAGCTTGTAGCTGAGGATGCAACCTTGAAGAACATTTGGAAGCAAGAAGAAGGTCTTGAAGGGAGCTGGATCAATCAAGACACACTCACCACTATCCAAGCCATTTCTTTTTCTACATGATCATCAAATGAGCAAGTAGCATATGTGTGCTCTTTTTCCCTGTCTTTGGTTTTATCCTACTGGGTTTTCCAAAGATGGGTTTTTAATGAGACCATATGTTACTTTCACATCTCTCATTTGATGATCCCGGTTTAGCGTATAATGCCTTATAAAACTTATGTCTTTCATTTTTATTTTTAAACAAAGGGAGCGTGTTCCTTTATTTCTTTTCTAGTTCCAAGAGCTTGTGCATGTACAAGTCTCTTCTATTTATATGTTTTGAAACCTATCAGTCAAAAACAAGCAATCTTTTTATCAAAAACCCTTTTCTCTCTTCTCTCTTGTCTTTGGCGAGTTGAAGTGTGTCTGGTGTGTAATATCCAGTCTGTTGGTGTGTAATATCCGACGCCCAAGGGCTTTAGAGAGGTGTGTCATATCCGATCTAAGCCTAGGAGCATCAAGAAGCCTTTCCGCAGCCTCTTGTGTCACCATTCGATCCACATACCTTGAGAAGCTTGAGTCTTTTGATTCGCTTCTGCAAGGATTATCCCATCTGTTCCAGAGCTTCATCCTAGGATCTCATTATGTGGTATCAGAGCAACTCTGGAAGGGAAGTTTTATGTTTTCTCTAAAGTTTTCGATTTGATCTGTTCATCTTCTTGTCCAGATTTGATCAGTGTTTGTTTTGTTGTTTGAAAACTGATAGATCTAAGTGTTTTGATCACGAATCTGTTTGTGTTCTTTCATATTCTCTTTGATTTCGTGGTTAATCTGTGATATGTTCATCTACTTCATAACTTTTGCTAGATCTGTTTATGTTTGATTCAAATCTGATCTATCTCAGCGTTATAAAGGTTTCTAAAAAGACTATTCATATTCATGTGGATTACGCTTTCGAGATTTCTAGATCCATAAGTTATTTGAGTTATTTGAGTCGATCTGATCTTATACTATTGAATCTGTGATTGTTGAATATCATATCATCATCTGTTGATTCTGATCTGTTTTGTTTAAATTTCGAAATTGATTGAGAAGTTTAGATTTTTATTTCGATTTGAAATCTGTTTTTGTTACAAGTTGATTGTTTGTTTTCATTAGAACTTTTTACTGCTGTGTGTTGTCTCTTGTTTCAGGTACCATGGCAGGATATCAGAAAGGAAAAATTACTAAGGATGAAAGGTTGATACTTGAAGCAATGACTACGAGAATGGAGAAGATGATGGACTCCAAACTTGAATCTTTTCGCCATGAGCTACATTCATCCAAGAATCAAGGCAGAAAGAAGAAAAGAAAAGAAAAGAAGAAATCAAGATAGCTGATTATGAGAAGAAAATCAGCAGCATTGACAAGGAGATTATTAACATCATCAAGCACTTAGACAAGCAGAAGAAGCTCCCAAAGAATCAAGAACCAGTTGCTACTGTCTCAGAACTCAATGATGCAGAACCAGACTCAGCTGCCCCAATTCAAGAAGCTCAAACCAAAACATCTATGGGAAAGAAAAGGTTGAGAGAAGAACAAGAGTTTTCTCTGTTCTTACCTCACTCTGAATCTAATTTTCATAATTCCTTTGATGAACTAACTTGTCTTGAACCGGTGCAACCGAGTAGAATTGTTCAGTGTCACAGGCTGCAAAAGAAGACTCAGCAGAAAAAGAACCAGAGAGTACAACACAAGAAGAACAACAGAAAAACTTGCAGACAGAATCAGCTCATGAATCTTTGTCTTATGATCTGCAAGAGCACTGTAAGGAGTTTAATATGGTTGCTTCTGTGCCTAGAATGTTTGTTAAAGTGAGTACTGAACACATAAAACGTTTTGGTCTTGATAAAGTAAAAGATTTTTGTGTTTCAAAATCTGTTTTTGATAACATGTTTAAATCTTTTAAAGTACTTAAACCAGAAATCATCTTTGATCAAAAACGTTTTCAAAATCAAAATAATAACATTTCTGGTCATATTCTAAGTTTTGATCATTTTGAAAAGGTTTTAGAGCTTGAATTGAAACAATCTGATTTCTGTTTGAAACCTTGTGATTCATTTGCTAGAACTGAAGAAAGGAGTTTTGTTACAAACTTCCATGTGCATCAACTGATCCTTGATAATTCTTTTGTTTCTGCTTATGTATTTGAATGAACCTAAGAAGTTGCAGGAACCGAAATTGCATCAATCTGATTTTAGATTTAAATTGTGAAATCTGCAAAGTTCTCTGAGTTTGAGCTTGATTGTTTTGTGTGCTGAAAATGATTCTAAACATGTAGGTTGGTTGTTTGATGATATTCTAGTGTATAATACTTTCTTTGATAAACTTGCTGCACAATTGAAACTAGATATCACTGATTCTGAATGTGTGAACTTGAACCTTAATGATATTTGGGTCTACAATACTTCCTTTGATATGATAACACACTTGACTTGTCCAAAAAGGGCTGAGAAGTGTACAGGTAAAAAGAGGGGCTATACTGATGAGTCCTTGGCTAAGCTGGAGATGCAACAATCAAACCTTGGAAGCTGTCTAGCCGCCAGACTTGACATAGGAGCAGTTCGAGGATCATATCTCAACAACCACAAGGAATTAAGCAACAAAATCAACTGCAATGGAAACTACACTCATCAGGGTCTCACGTCGAATTGGAATCATGTCTGAAGCTTCTCTTATGAAAGAGTTATGGATTCTACAAGTCGGGTGATTCTGTGTTTGCTTTGTCTGAACTTTTCTGAGTTTAGAACATCTCAATACTATCTATGGCGACCAGGTGAGCATGCTAAGGTAACTAATCATGCTTTCAAGAGTTCTTTTATTGATTACACAGATATGATGCACTTGTTTTTGTCAAAAGAGTCATGTGCAGATTATATGGAAGCTTTGAAGCATGCAAAGACAAAGAACAAGCGTGAGGAAGACAACGTTTCAAGCCGCCTGATCTAAGCCAGGAGAGACATCAGGACGTCACTTGCTTCATCCTCATCAAAGAATCACCTCCAGATGCAGCATACAAGCCAAAACTGAGAAAATACAACTTTGGGATAAAACTCTTACTCTATGATGATTTTGCTTGTGTAACTTGTCTTGTTTCAATGTATCAGGTTTAAGTAATGCCTCAGGAGTGAGGAAAGCCAAATGTATCAGTTCCTTCTACCTAATAGAACCAGTCAGCAACAATGCCTATCAAAGAGACTTGCAAGGTAAGTATAATCTGATTATAAACTCTGATGTTACTGACTTGGTCCCTTCTATTGCAGGTAACACAAAAATTGAGGACAAATCTTTTTGAAGTGGGAGGGGATGATGTGATCATGGAAAGCACCAAGGTGATGATAGGAGTTTCAAGGCTCCTAATCAAATGTTGTAATATAAAGGATGTCAAACCAGTTCTAAGTGATTCTAAAGCAAAGGGAATGCAAGACCATGCTTAATCTAAGTGCTACCAAGTTGTGAGATGATTTTTGACTAGATTACTATCTAAATGCGAACAAAGGACAAAGCTTTCTTTCTTATGATGAAACAAGAGGACTCATTGGGCTAGGCATTTGATCTTGGGTGATGTAGATCGAATCTAGAGGTGGCAAGCTATCAATCAAACACTTTCCTTATGCCTAGACACTAAGCTAAACAAACTCTATCTCTAGATGAATGTTCTTTTGGTAAAGCAACTTAAGCATCTAACCTCTTAGGTTGAATGTTACTAAATCAAACATGGAGATCAAGTCTAATAGCAATCTTAACTCCTTTAACAACTAATCTCTTAGGTAAAGCAAGCTAAAAGCATTGAAGAGTTGGTTCAGGCATTTCAACATACACCTTGTGGGCAGGAAATGCCTAGGGATCTATTTTAGTGTGATCATGACTAAAATAGCATTGAGAACCCTCATCAAGCAAGGAAATAAGTAAATCTATGACACTAAACACCCTAGATCTTCTCTAATCACCCTTTATCACCCTAGCCCATGAATCCAAAGATGACTACTCACTACTCTTCATGATGAGCCCAAGAATCAAAGATGATTTGGTGCTAATCATGATTAGTGATCAAGATAATCCAATAATCACAAGAGAAAATGATTAAGATAAGATCTTTCACCTAAAAGTTCTTTTGTGATTAGATAGAAAACAAGATCCTTCCGCTTTAGGGATTACAAGAGTATTTATATGTTTTGGTAAACCTAATGGTTTACTTTAAAAAGTCTAAAATGCCCTTAAAAATATCTAAAATCAACTAAGTAAAAGACGCGACCCGGGTAGTAATCACGGGCGATAACCCGAGTTGGTTTCCCCGCGTTGGACCGTCGAGCAGCTCCGTTTCATACGCGCGGGTAATGGAACCCGCGGCCTTCACCCCGCGTCAATCGTCGTTGCGTCTTCTTGGTTCGTGCGTGCGGGTAAGGGAACCCGCAGCCTTCACCCCGCATCAGACCGTCGACACTCTCTCTCTGTGCACGCGAGACACGATCCCGCGTTGCTCGACCCCGCGTGGAAGCTCCGGAATCGCCATCGGGAGTGGTCAGCCACGAGTTCTCCATCTCCACCGCAATACACGCCATCGTCGTCATCAACAAGTCGCAGCGCCGGAGTGCTTCTCGCCGTCGCAGCTATCAAGCTTCAATCGTCGTCTCTCCTCCGCCAAGCTTTCCACCGTAGCTCAAGCCGTGGTATCCGCCTCCGCCGTCGTGCTCGTCATCTTCTCGCAACGACCAAGAAGCTCGTGCTCTCCAATGGATACTTCTTCATTATTTGCAAGACCAGTCCCTGGCCTTTTGATTCTTTACAAATCGACCCAATACTTCGGAATGTGCAGAATAGACCTCACGAATTGACCCATAGACTTCAGATTGTGCAATCAAGACCCACCGAATATCCAGGATTTGCAATCTTGGTCCCTGCATTCTCGTGACCTTTCGTTTTTGCCCCATAAGTATCTGATTTGCAACAATAACCTTCCAGTGTAGCCCAAAACTTCCAATTTGACATTCCAAACCTTAATGCACATGAATGAACAAAAATATGCAATATAGACACCTAGATACAATCTAAAATGATCACAATAAGCTAAATATGAATCTAAAACCTATTAAAATCATGAGATATCAAATCCCCCACACTAGTCCTTTACTTGTCCACAAGTAAATTTTTAAAACAATCAAGAGGGAGATATTTAAAATTGGGAGCTTATAACCAAAAGAAACACTTTCTAGCCTTCAATATCACATCCCAAAGAAAACATAGCAAATAGCATGAGCAACTCCTTTATTATACTCTAACTTCTCTAGGCCTATCCATACTCTTATGCCTCTACTCAAGTTGCAATACTCATCAACTAACAAGTTCTTTCAACCAGCTCTCACATTGATTCACACACACACACACAAGGTGAATTCTCATAAATGGGCACATGATCTCAATCATTTGGCTAGGTAAGCAATAATCTAATATGAATGAAAAGAAGGATTCAAATATTATTATTTTAAGGTGGTTATCACTCAAGAACAAGGAACTTGATCATTATGCAAAATTTATCTAAGATTAGAAGCAACTCATGCATACATAGATTTATTCTCATCATTCTATCCTTTTCCTAAGTGATTACAAGTTCTACCCTTTTATCATCATCTCAAAACCAAAATAAAACCCACTCACATCACTCACCCAATGAACAACTCTCTTTTTCTTTTGACTCAACCAACTAGGGACTTTAATTCATTTTCTTTACAACACTTAGCTCTAACTCTTTCTCATCTCCTTCCCCACCTTCTCTTTGATTCTTTTTCTCTTTTTTTTTTCTTTTTTTTTTTTAGGGGGGAGGTTCTTTTGTACATAATCTAGAGCTTCATACTTTCCTTTTTGTCCCTAGAGTTTTCTTTTCTATTGACACTCTTTTGTTCATCTCTCTCATTTTTCTCACTTTCCAAACCCAAGATATTAAAATTTAGATCACACAAACCCCTCTCACCATCCCTAAGTGCTAGCTCATTATGCTAGTAAGAGATGAGAATAAACATATGTCGCCTCCAATACTCTCAAGATTTTGCACATGACAAGCTATCAAAAGAGGCCTCACTCATGCAATTTAATGTTTGGTCTCAAAGAATGGCTAGGGTTGTAGGGTATGGAATGCCATTTGGGTTAACAAAGATTGATATAAAGGAATAAGATAACCCAAATGTGTATGAGATCCATGATCAAGTATGCAAATGCCCATATGCAAGAGATATTAAGTTCATTCAAGCCAAGTTAAGATTGGAGCTGATCTTAAGAACAATGCCAACATCAAGCAAGCAAACAAGTTTCAAGAAGAGTTTTCAAGGCTCGAAGCTTACAAGCTTTTTCAAAAGATGCTTAAGCTACTTGATATGTTTAGCTAGGATGTCAAATTGAGTTCTAGACATGTGTTCTTTACAAGGTTTCTTCAATGCATGAATGCAATCAAAATGCTTCTAGACTCAATCCTAAAGATGCAAATGATGCAACTAAATGCTTATTTTTGTGATTTTCGAAATTTTTTTAATTTTTGTGGGTTTTCTATGCAAATAATTATTTACAATGCAATGCATGAGACTTAATTACAAGTAGACAAAACAAAACACAATGTGAGATAGTAGACTCTCCCCCAAACTTACTTCACACAGTCTCTTGTGTGAGAATAAGCTCAAAGAAGAGATCTAAGGGAAAGAGATAAACATGAAAACTAAAAATTTACAAGGGTGGAATGCACTTACTTGAAGTTGGCTGTCATAAGAGAAGGGAAATGAAGAGGGAGGACTTGTTGTCACCTTGGAATTTTCGACATGACCTTTGGGAATTTGTTGAGAATTCCCCCAAACTTGTCCCTAAGCTTATTCAAACACACTTAAGAAAGAAAAAGATATATAAAAATATATACAAAGGATACCATGGGACTTCCTCCCAAGTGAGCTTGTTTTAAGTCTCTAGCTTGACTTTCCTTCCAATTGGCTAGTGAGGAGGAGGATCTTTCCCACCTTCAAGAGTGATGGTGAGGACTTGAGAGAGAAGCTCTTGAAGCTTGATTGGATCATTTTGGAGCTGAGGAGTGATGATGGCCCTTGCACTTGAGAATTGCTTAGACCTTCCCTTGCACTTGATTTTATACTCAATGGCCCCATCCTTAAGCTTCATTGGGTGAAGAGTGAGAGTGTGAAGAGTTTTATCAAGAGGTGAAGGATGAGGTTCTTTCACAATCTTCTTCTTGTCATGAGCAACCTTTGTAGCTCTACTCACCTCCTTCTTTTTAGCACTTTCCAAGTGCTCATCACACAGTTCTTTAGAAGACTCTCCAGCAAGACCTTCTTTATTAATACCAACCCCTTCAGCCTTGGTCTTCTCAATGGAGGATGCTCCACAAGTGATTGTTCCACAATACTCAGCATTCATCTTTGGAGATTGTAGTGGATAGGAGACAGCTTTGTTCACATTTAGGAGTGTGACCTTCTTGTTGGCAAAGTCTATGCAAGCTCCCACTGTTGTAAGGAATGGAGTGCCAAGGATCAATGGGACTCTCTTCTCAGTTGCCATCTTCAGAACAGTGAGGTCTATAGGAATTGTGCATGCTCCAATCTTCAAAGGGAAGTCCTTGATGAGACCAATAGGAGTTGTAGAAGAGGAATCTCCAAACTGTAGGGAAGATGTGTTTGGCTCCATGCTCTCAATCCCTAGGCTCTTCATCATCTCCATTGAGATCACATTTACACTTGCACCAGAATCAACAAGAGCATCATCAAAAGTGAACTTACCAAGGTTGCAAGGCAAGGTGAACATCCCTTGAGACTCAATCTTAGGGAGAAACTTTGGAGGGATTGGTGGATCAATCTTCATAATGGAGATGTCCAAAAGCTCAGCCACTTCAGCTTGGTGGTCTAGAATGTCATTGATGAGCATCATCTGGACATGAGCTTCACGCATACCCGAGATTTCTGGAAGCCTGACCCCAACATCACTAAGATCTTTTCTAAACTTAGAGAGCACCTTCTTCTGAGCTTTGGTGAGAACTCTTTGGAGGAAAGGGAGTTGATCATAGGGTGATAGCTCAACCTTAGTTGCTTCCTCTAGCTTAACCTCTTTCAGCTTGTTGTCAGCCTTGTGCTCAGCTCTTTGCAGATTCGTTGCTTCAACCTTTGTGGCAGCATCTTTCACAATTTGTTCTTCAGCTGTGGCTACAACAAATCTCTCAACTTCCCCAAACTCAGTTCCACATACTAGTCTTTCAATCTCATCCTCCTCTTTCTCATGATCACTCAGCTCAATCTTTGGAGAAGTAGTGGAGAAGACAGCATTGCAAGACTCCTTGAGGTTCTTTTCTAGTTTTTCTGGTAAAGTCTGCTTGGAGGATGAAGGCATAGAAGAAACTTGATTCTCCAAAGCCTTGAGATGAGAGGCAAGTTACATGTACTTGTTGTTGAGGTCAGAATAGTTCTCATCAATCTTTGCATGGATGTTCTTGAACTCATAAATCATGGTCTTCTCATTTCTAGCCTGAAATTCCAAGAGTTTCTTGAACATAGAATCCACACTTGAATCTGGAGCTTGAGCTTGAGAAGAGCTTCCTTGAGTCTGAGGAGACTGGTTGGCTTGGTAACCTCCTTGCTGATTGTTGTAGAGTGGCCTTTGCTGGTAGTTGTTTTGGTACTGAAAGTTAGGCTCTTTCTTGTACCATGTGCCATTAGTATTGATGAAGCACAGCTCCTCTTGGCCTTCTAAACTATCAACCTCATTGATCACTGGAGGTGCCTCCTGTTTCTGGTCACCAACAAAGTTCATCTTTTCCTGCTTAGCCTTTTCTGCAAGAAGTAGATCCAACTTGGCTTGGAGAGACTTCAGCTCTTTCTTTGTCTGTTGATCATCACTTCTGTTGATCCTATCATGCTCCTCACTGTAGAATGAGTCACTCTTGGCCATGTTCTCTACCAGTTCTTCTGCTTCTTCCTCAGTTCTTCCCAAGAAGAAACCATTGCTGGCAGTATCAAGTCTGTTTCTGCACTGTGGTAGAGCTCCTTTATAGAAGGTACTAAGCAAATTCTCCTTGCTGAAACCATGATGAGGGCATTGAGACCAATAGCCCTTGAACCTCTCCCATGCTTCACTGAAGCTCTCTAGACCTTTCTGTTGAAACCCAGAGATTTCGTTCCTGATCTTAGCTGTCCTTGAAGTAGAGAAGAACTTGTCTAGGAAAACTCTCTTACACTCATCCCAAGTAGTGACAGTATCACTTGGAAGAGTCTTCTCCCATTGGTGTGCCTTGTCTCCCAAAGAGAAAGGGAATAGCTTCAGCTTGAAAGCATCTTCAGAAACACCATTTATCTTGGACAAGCCACAATACTTATCAAACTTGTACAAGTGATCAAAAGGGTCTTCAGCAGCAAGACCATGATACTTGTTGTTCTCTATGGTGTTGAGCAGTCCTGACTTGATCTCAAAGTTGTTGTTCTCCACAGCTGGTGCTCTGATTCCCAACCTATGACCATGAATGTGAGGTTGATCATAGGCTCCAATGGCTCTAGCTTGGCGCTGTGGATGTTTGGCCTAAGGTTTGCAGCTCCTTGGGCCACTCCATCATGAGGCTGATTCTGATTGTGTTCCATTTCAAACTCCAATCTCTGAAAGTGAGCCTGAAAGAGAACCAGTAACAAAATAAAAGAAAAAGTGACTTAGTCTCAAGCAAGTGACTAAATCCCAATGTCACAATTAACCTAGAACTTGGCAACAACGCCAATTTGATATTAGGAGTTAACAAAATAAAAGAAAAAGTGACTTAGTCTCAAGCAAGTGACTAAATCCCAATGTCACAATTAACCTAGAACTTGGCAACGGCGCCAATTTGATGATAGGAGTTTCAAGGCTCCTAATCAAATGTTGTAATATAAAGGATGTCAAACCAGTTCTAAGTGATTCTAAAGCAAAGGGAATGCAAGACCATGCCTTAATCTAAGTGCTACCAAGTTGTGAGATGATTTTTGACTAGATTACTATCTAAATGCGAACAAAGGACAAAGCTTTCTTTCTTATGATGAAACAAGAGGACTCATTGGGCTAGGCATTTGATCTTGGGTGATGTAGATCGAATCTAGAGGTGGCAAGCTATCAATCAAACACTTTCCTTATGCCTAGACACTAAGCTAAACAAACTCTATCTCTAGATGAATGTTCTTTTGGTAAAGCAACTCAAGCATCTAATCTCTTAGATTGAATGTTACTAAATCAAACATGGAGATCAAGTCTAATAGCAATCTTAACTCCTTTAACAACTAATCTCTTAGGTAAAGCAAGCTAAAAGCATTGAAGAGTTGGTTCAGGCATTTCAACATACACCTTGTGGGCAGGAAATGCCTAGGGATCTATTTTAGTGTGATCATGACTAAAATAGCATTGAGAACCCTCATCAAGCAAGGAAATAAGTAAATCTAACACTAAACACCCTAGATCTTCTCTAATCACCCTTTATCACCCTAGCCCATGAATCCAAAGATGACTACTCACTACTCTTCATGATGAGCCCAAGAATCAAAGATGATTTGGTGCTAATCATGATTAGTGATCAAGATAATCCAATAATCACAAGAGAAAATGATTAAGATAAGATCTTTCACCTAAAAGTTCTTTTGTGATTAGATAGAAAACAAGATCCTTCCCCTTTAGGGATTACAAGAGTATTTATATGTTTTTGGTAAACCTAATGGTTTACTTTAAAAAGTCTAAAATGCCCTTAAAAATATCTAAAATCAACTAAGTAAAAGACGCGACCCGGGTAGTAATCACGGGCGATAACCCGAGTTGGTTTCCCCGCGTTGGACCGTCGAGCAGCTTCGTTTCATACGCGCAGGTAATGGAACCCGCGGCCTTCACCCCGCGTCAATCGTCGTTGCGTCTTCTTGGTTCGTGCGTGCGGGTAAGGGAACCCGCAGCCTTCACCCCGCATCAGACCGTCGACACTCTCTCTCTCTCTGTGCACGCAAGACACGATCCCGCGTTGCTCGACCCTGCGTGGATGCTCCGGAATCGCCATCGGGAGTGGTCAGCCACGAGTTCTCCATCTCCACCGCAATACACGCCATCGTCGTCATCAACAAGTCGCAGCGCCGGAGTGCTTCTCGCCGTCGCAGTTATCAAGCTTCAATCGTCGTCTCTCCTCCGCCAAGCTTTCCACCGTAGCTCAAGCCGTGGTATCCGCCTCCGCCGTCATGCTCGTCATCTTCTCGCAACGACCAAGAAGCTCGTGCTCTCCAATGGATACTTCTTCATTATTTGCAAGACCAGTCCCTGGCCTTTTGATTCTTTACAAATCGACCCAATACTTCGGAATGTGCAGAATAGACCTCACGAATTGACCCATAGACTTCAGATTGTGCAATCAAGACCCAACGAATATCTAGGATTTGCAATCTTGGTCCCTGCATTCTCGTGACCTTTCGTTTTTGCCCCATAAGTATCTGATTTGCAACAATAACCTTCCAGTGTAGCCCAAAACTTCCAATTTGACATTCCAAACCTTAATGCACATGAATGAACAAAAATATGCAATATAGACACCTAGATACAATCTAAAATGATCACAATAAGCTAAATATGAAACTAAAACCTATTAAAATCATGAGATATCACAAGGACTGGAAGCATGAACCTGAACCTGAAGAGCTTGTAGCTGAGGATGCAACCTTGAAGAACATTTGGAAGCAAGAAGAAGGTCTTGAAGGGAGCTGGATCAATCAAGACACACTCACCACTATCCAAGCCATTTCTTTTTCTACATGATCATCAAATGAGCAAGTAGCATATGTGTGCTCTTTTTCCATGTCTTTGGTTTTGTCCCACTGGGTTTTCCAAAGATAGGTTTTTAATGAGGCCATATGTTACTTTCACATCTCTCATTTGATGATCCCGGTTTAGCGTATAATGCCTTATAAAACTTATGTCTTTCATTTTTATTTTTAAACAAAAGGAGCGTGTTCCTTTATTTCTTTTCTAGTTCCAAGAGCTTGTGCATGTACAAGTCTCTTCTATTTATATGTTTCGAAACCTATCAGTCAAAAACAAGCAATCTTTTTATCAAAAACCCTTTTCTCTCTTCTCTCTTGTCTTTGGCGAGTTGAAGTGTGTCTGGTGTGTAATATCCAGTCTGTTGGTGTGTAATATCCAACGCCCAAGGGCTTTAGAGAGGTGTGTCATATCCGATCTAAGCCTAGGAGTATCAAGAAGCCTTTCTGCAGCCTTATGTGTCACCATTCGATCCACATACCTTGAGAAGCTTGAGTCTTTTGATTTGTTTCTGCAAGGATTATCCCATCTGTTCCAGAGCATCATCCTAGGATTTCATCAGACACACACGGACACACACGGACAGCCCCGGACGTCCTGTGTGTGCTTACAGACACACACGGACATCCTGTGTGTGCTGACGGACACCCACGGACGTCCTGTGTGTACTGAACAGACAGCCCACATGGGCCAAAATCACCCGAATAGTCCATGGGAAGGGTCAGTGTGCTGAGTCCAACGACCAACGTGCTGATATGTGTACTGATGGACAGCCACGAACATCCTGTATGTGCTGACGGACACACACGGACACACACAGACAGCCATAGACGTCCTGTGTGTGCTGACGGACACCCACGGACGTCCTGTGTGTGCTGACAGACACCCACGGACATCCTGTGTGTACTGAACACACAGCCCACGTGGGCCAAAATCACCCGAACAGTCCACGGGAAGGGCCAGTGTGCTGAGTCCAAGGACCAGCGTGCTGATATTTGTACTGATGGACAGCCACGAACGTCCTGTGTGTGCACACGGACACACACAGACGTCCTTTGTGTGCTGATGGACACACACGGACGTCCTGTGTGTGCTTTCGGACAGCCATGGACAGCCACGAACGTCCTGTGTGTGCTAACGGACAGCCACAGACAGCCATGTCGTCGTCGGGATGGGATGATCATGTCGTTGATCGATGGGATGATCAGCTAGTGCGGTTCTGAGACCAGTCGTCGTGCCGGGGAGTTGGTGGAGCATTAGGGTAGATGGTCTGAAACCGAGGCCATGCTGACGGCTGTCAAGGATTCTCATTCTGTGAAAGTGTCGAAGCTTGAGGTCGTGATAGGGGAGCTCGAGAGGGACTTTGTAAAGACGGTGAGTTCCTTGCTCAAGGAGAAGAAGGCCAGGAAGGCCAAATCTTCGGAGGTGCTTCGGTTCCAGTGTTAGATCAAGGGCGATGCGTGACTAGCGAGCCGCGGGATCCAAGAGGCCACGGATGCTCTTCGCTCAGAGTTTCAGGCTCGCTTGGTGAAGATTTCTGCTTCTCTGGGTTCTCTCGAGTGTATCCGGAGCAGGGACTTAGCTTTGGCGACGATTGAGGGCGGGATGGCCGTGGTTCGGTCGTTCCAGAGTGAGGTTCCCCCGACCATGGAGGCTGAAGAGGCCCGACTGTCCGGCCGTAGGGGAGATATGGCGGCCGTGGATGGAGATTTCGATCTCATCCTGGCTGACCTGAAATCCGCGTTCTTCCTTCCGACGTGTTCAGAAGACCCAGAAGGGAAAGACCCGATGGTTGGAGAAAACAGAGGTGACGCGGCTCCAGGCTCGGACAAGGCGACGGGTGAAGAGGGGGCGTGAGTTCTGAGGATGACTTGGGTTAGATCTCTTGCGAGAGATTTGTTTTTTAGGTTTTTATGTTTCGGCCTTAAATGGCCTTATTTCGTGTTTCAGGACTGGCCGTGTGTGGCTTTGAATCCCTGTAAGACCCGAACCCTGGCCTCTCGACCTGATGGAGTCCGCAAGCTTACTTATCAATTTCTTTGCTTGTTTGATCCATTTTAAGTCTTTTAGTTACTAAGTCATATTCGAATATGACGTTCATAAACAAAGGAACAGATTGCACAGCGGAATAACAATGTATAAACTTTGTATTACTTGGAAACATGAGATTCAATACACAACTTCTTAACAGTCTCATAGACAATCACTAGTTCATCCCTAGCATCATCTAACCACACGTTACACAGCCTCTCACTGACCGAGCCTTCACGGCTCCTTGGCTTGACCAGAACCATCCTTAGTTCCTGAAACCACAACCAGATAAGCATTAATCATAACCGAGAATAGAACGGATTGATTCTACAATGCTTGGCTTGGTTCCTAGAACTTAGATAAACCTCAGTCAACATAATCATAAAACGTATGAACCTACCTACCGTATCCTATATCATTCAACCAACCACCCCTTGACTTAGAATCAGATAGATAGTCCAAAATTGATAAACAGAACACACGAACAGATCCGGATCGTCCCCAAAGACCAATCCGTCTAACCGGATAGAATCTAGGTGCGACCGGCCAATGAAGTCCGGCTCAATGGCCCAACAGACTCCCTTACCTGATCCGGCCTTAGGCCTGGATCCAATCGGCCGAGTAAGCCTCAAGCCTAATCCGGAAGGCTTAGCAACCGTTCAGACTTTGCGACTCTACCTTGGCTTAGACAAACCGTGACCTTGTCCTAACTAGACAAGCCATAGGCTGATCCATAAGGATCGGTCCTAACCTGTCCCGAAAGACACCGTTTGGAACATGCACCCTTTGGCCAATCATGCCTCTTGGTCCTCGTACCTTTTGATGTTCGTAACCTTTGGTATCTCGTACCTTTTGGTCACTGACACCCTTTGGCAACTCACAACCTTTGGACACTCATGACTCTTGACAACTCGTGCCCTTTGGGTCATTCCCAACCGTTCGTCCTAACCGCCCAGTCTTGGTGCGATCGGATCATCCGACTAACCGACCCGTGTCTAGGCTAGCGGTTTGATTATGTTCGGCCAAAACCTAGGGACGTGTCCCTTGGACTCAACCAACACAACCTTTCGTGTTTAACCAGAGAGAAGAGAAGAGAAACAAATTGAAACATATAAGGAGAGCCGGATGGAACTTAGGAACCGAGCAGAGCCGCGGTGCGGTCGCATGGACCGTCTGTTCGGTCTGATGGAGCCACGGCCCATCACATACCTTGTGAACCATGTCTGGGTTCTCCATGCTCTTCTCCTTGTCTGGATCTCCCATTCTTGACCGGGGTTAGTTCTCAAACGATCAGAGTCGCCGGAACACAACACCACCACAATCGGCCTTTCTCTTGGCCGGAACTCTCTCTTTCTCTCTACGTTTTTCTCTGAGTATTTTACTCTGGAATTGAATAATGAAATCGACCAGAGAGCCCCCATATTTATAGAAAATGAGGGGGTAAGTCTTTCCCCACGAAAAGGAACGACTTGCTAGCAAATGGGCACCATCGGCCAAGGGTTGTCCCCTTTCGGCCACTTGCATCCCTTCGCCCTTTCTGATTGGGTTTGGGGTCGGTCACAAGCCCAACCCACGCCCCAGGCCTCCTGGACTTAGCCCACGGCCTTGTCCAAAGACCCAACAGCCCATGGCCTCATGGCCGGACCTCACAGCCCATCGGCCTAAAGCCCGGACAGTCCGTCTAGCTGAGATTAGCTGACTCTCAGCTGCATCAGCTGAGTGAGCTAGTAGTCCAGCTAGTGGAGCTGACTTAGTAGGGACTGAGCTGGAGTGAACTGAACCTAGCTTCATTGAGCTGGCCGAGCTACTCGTCCACTTCGTCCAGCTACCGTCTTCTCGTCCTAGCTGTCTCTTAGCTTGTATAAGGTTAAGTCTAAGTTTCCTTATGTCCTTAACCTTCTTTCTCGACCATGGAACACTTGCCTTGATGTCCTAAGACTGGCTTGCACGTTTCCTCGAACCATGGCCGTCCCAACAATCCTACTCAGGATTGGGGGCGTGACAATCCCTGCCGTTCTGCGGCTTTTTATGATGAAGTAATCAAGTGGTACTTTTTTTTATGAGTTAGTGTATAGTGGGGAAGGAAGGTGATGAGTTCTCGTCTCATATCATTCTTCGATTGTCAAATGTTTCATTCGAGATCTGTTTTGAGAGTTCCTCCGCGAGATGTAGGCTTTGCGGGATACCTGAAGATGTCGAATATAAACATGGAGGCATGGTTTTGGGATCTTGTATCTTTTTGATATCATGCCTTGAGATGTTAGAGACAAGTGTGCTGGGTTTAGGGAAAGACCTAGGTTTACTTTCGGTTTTAAGATTTATGCGGTGACTAGCCGACAATCGATTTTTCTGTCGCGATTTTAACCTGATTCGTATCGATTTAAAGTCCGCGATAGGTTCTCGGCTTACATGACTTGTTTGATATGAATCGAGCATCTCTCCGGAGAATTTTTAAGCCAACCGGAAGTGCTGGACCAAAATTTCGGATTTCTTTTATAGCTCTATTATCCTTGTGTCGGATGTACGAGAGTCATCTTTGCGAGATGACTATGTCTGTTTAGGACTTTGCTGGCAGACACCCACGGATGTCCTGTGTGTACTGAACAGACAGCCCACGTGTGCCGAAATTACCCAAACAGTCCACGGGAAGGGCCAGCGTGCTGAGTCCAAGGACCAACGTGCTGATATGTGTACTGATGGACAGCCACGGACGTCTTGTGTGTGCAGACGGACACACACGGACACACACGGACAGCCACGGACGTCCTGTGTGTGCGGGCAGACACGCACGGACGTCCTGTGTGTACTGACCAGACAGCCCACGTGGGCTAAAATCACCCGAACAGTCCACGGGAAGGGTCAACGTGCTGAGTACAGGGACCAACGTGCTGATATGTGTACTGATGGACAGCCACAGACGTTCTGTGTGCTGACGGACACACACGGACTGCCCCGGATGTCATGTGTGTGTTGAAGGCCACTCATGGACGTCTTGTGTGTGCTGATGAACACCCACGGACGTGCTGTGTGTACTGAATAGACAGCCGACGTGGGCCAAAATCACCCGAACAGTCCACGGGAAGGGTCAGCGTGCTGAGTCCAAGGACCAACGTGCTGATATGTGTACTGATGGACAGCCACAGAAGTCATGTGTGTGCTGACGGACACACACAGACACACACGGACAGCCACGGACGTCCTCTGTGTGTGCTGACGGACAGCCACGGACAGCCACAGATGTCCTGTGTGTACTGGCGGACACCCACGGACGTCCTGTATGTACTGAACAGATAGCCCACGTGGGCCAAAATCACCCAAACAGTCCACAGGAAGGGCCAGCATGCTGAGTCCAAGGACCAACGTGCTGATATGTGTACTGATGGACAGCCACGGACGTCCTCTGTGTGCTGACGGACACACACGGACAGCCATAGACGTCCTCTGTGTGCTGACGGACACCCACGGACGTCCTGTGTGTGCTGGCGGACACCCACAGACGTCCTGTACATGTGTACTGAACACACAGCCCATGTGGGCCAAAATCACCCGAACAGTCCACGGGAAGGGCCAGCGTGCTGAGTCCAAGGACCACCGTGCTGATATGTGTATTGATGGACAGCCACAGACGTCTTGTGTGTGCTGATGGACACACACGGACGTCCTGTGTGTGCTGACGGACACACACAGACGTCTTGTATGTGCTGATGGACAGCCACAGCAGCCACGAACGTCCTTGTGTATGCTGGCAGACACCCACAGACACACACGGACAGCCACAGACGTCCTGTGTGTGCTGACGGACAGCTACGGACGTCCTGTGTGTGCTGACAGACAGCCACAGACAGCCACAGATGTCCTGTGTGTGCTGGCGGACACCCACGGACGTCCTGTGTGTACTGAACAGACAGCCCACGTGTGCAAAAATCACCCAAACAGTCCACGGGAAGGGCCAGCGTGCTGAGTCCAAGGACCAACGTGCTGATATGTGTACAGATGGACAGCCACGGACGTCTTGTGTGTGCTGACGGACACAGACAGACACACACTGACACACACGGACAGCCACAGACGTCCTGTGTATGCTGGCAGACACCCACGGACGTCCTGTGTGTAATGACCAGACAGCCCACGTGGGCCAAAATCACCCGAACAGTCCACAGGAAGGGTCAACGTGCTGAGTCCAAGGACCAACGTGCTGATATGTGTACTGATGGACAGCCACGGACGTCCTCTGTGTGCTGACGGACACACACGGACAGCCATAGACGTCCTCTGTGTGCTGACGGACACCCACGGACGTCCTGTGTGTGCTGGCGGATACCCACAGACGTCCTGTACATGTGTACTGAACACACAGCCCATGTGGGCCAAAATCACCCGAACAGTCCACGGGAAGGGCCAGCGTGCTGAGTCCAAGGACCACCGTGCTGATATGTGTATTGATGGACAGCCACAGACGTCTTGTGTGTGCTGATGGACACACACGGACGTCCTGTGTGTGCTGACGGACACACACAGACGTCTTGTATGTGCTGATGGACAGCCACAGCAGCCACGAACGTCCTTGTGTATGCTGGCAGACACCCACAGACACACACGGACAGCCACAGACGTCCTGTCTGTGCTGACGGACAGCTACGGACGTCCTGTGTGTGCTGACAGACAGCCACAGACAGCCACAGATGTCCTGTGTGTGCTGGCGGACACCCACGGACGTCCTGTGTGTACTGAACAGACAGCCCACTTGTGCAAAAATCACCCAAACAGTCCACGGGAAGGGCCAGCGTGCTGAGTCCAAGGACCAACGTGCTGATATGTGTACAGATGGACAGCCACGGACGTCTTGTGTGTGCTGACGGACACAGACAGACACACACTGACACACACGGACAGCCACAGACGTCATGTGTGTGCTGGCAGACACCCACGGACGTCCTGTGTGTAATGAACAGACAGCCCACGTGGGCCAAAATCACCCGAAAAGTCCACAGGAAGGGTCAACGTGCTGAGTCCAAGGACCAACGTGCTGATATGTGTACTGATGGACAACCACAGACGTTCTGTGTGCTGACGGACACACATGGACAGTCCCGGACGTCCTATGTGTGCTGACGGACACAGATAGACACACACTGACATACACTAACAGCCACAGAGGTCCTATGTGTGATGGCGGACACCCACGGACATCCTGTGTGTACTGAACAGACAGCCCATGTGGGCGAAAGCACCCGAACAGTCCACGGGAAGGGTCAGCGTGCTGAGTCCAAGGACCAACGTGCTGATATGTGTACTGATGGACAGCCACAGACGTCCTGTGTGTGCTGACGGACATACACGGACACAAACGGACAGCCATAGACATCCTCTGTGTGCTGACGGACACCTTCGGACGTCCTGTGTGTGCTGGCGGACACCCACAGACGTCCTGTACATGTGTACTGAACACACAGCCCACGTGGGCCAAAATCACCCGAACAGTCCACAAGAAGGGCCAGCGTGCTGAGTCCAAGGACCACCGTGCTGATATGTGTACTGATGGACAGCCACAGACGTCCTGTGTGTGCTTATGGACCCACACGGACGTTCTGTGTGTGCTGACGGACACACACAGACGTCTTGTATGTGCTGATGGACAGCCACAGCAGCCACGAACGTCCTTGTGTATGCTGGCAGACACCCACAGACACACACGGACAGCCACAGACGTCCTGTGTGTGCTGACGGACAGCTACGGACGTCCTGTGTGTGCTGACAGACAGCCACAGACAGCCACAGATGTCCTGTGTGTGCTGGCGGACACCCACGGACGTCCTGTGTGTACTGAACAGACAGCCCACGTGTGCAAAAATCACCCAAACAGCCCACGGGAAGGGCCAGCGTGCTGAGTCCAAGGACCAACGTGCTGATATGTGTACAGATGGACAGCCACGGACGTCTTGTGTGTGCTGACGGACACAGACAGACACACACTGACTCACACGGACCGCCAAAGACGTCCTGTGTGTGCTGGCAGACACCCACGAACGTCCTGTGTGTAATGACCAGACAGCCCACGTGGGCCAAAATCACCCGAACAGTCCACGGGAAGGGTCAACGTGCTGAGTCCAAGGACCAACGTGCTGATATGTGTACTGATGGACAACCACGGACGTTCTGTGTGCTGACGGACACACATGGACAGTCCCGGACGTCCTATGTGTGCTGACGGACACAGATAGACACACACTGACATACACTAACAGCCACAGAGGTCCTGTGTGTGATGGCGGACACCCACGGACATCCTGTGTGTACTTAACAGACAGCCCACGTGGGCGAAAATCACCCGAACAGTCCACGGGAAGGGTCAGCGTGCTGAGTCCAAGGACCAACGTGCTTATATGTGTACTGATGGACAGCCACAGACATCCTGTGTGTGCTGACGGACATACACGGACACAAACGGACAGCCATAGACATCCTATGTGTGCTGACGGACACCTTCGGACGTCCTGTGTGTGCTGATGGACACCCACAGACGTCCTGTGTGTACTGAACACACAGCCCACGTGGGCCAAAATCACCCGAACAGTCCACGAGAAGGGCCAGCGTGCTGATATGTGTACTGCTGGACAGCCACAGACGTCCTGTGTGTGCTGACGGAAACACACGGACACACACGGACGTCCTGTGTGTGCTGACGGACACACACAGACGTCTTGTATGTGCTGACAGACAGCCACAGACAGCCACGAACGTCCTTGTGTATGCTGGCGGACACCCACAGACATACACAGACACACATGGACAGCCACGGACGTCCTCTGTGTTCTGACAGACAGCTACGGACGTCATGTGTGTGCTGACGGACAGCCACGGACAGCCACAGATGTCTTGTGTGTGCTGGCAGACACCCACGGATGTCCTGTGTGTACTGAACAGACTGCCCACGTGTGCCAAAATTACCCAAACAGTCCACGGGAAGGGCCAGCGTGCTGAGTCCAAGGACCAATGTGTTGATATGTGTACTGATGGACAGCCACGGACGTCATGTGTGTGCAGACGGACACAGATAGACACACACTGACACACACGGACAGCCACAGACGTCCTGTGTGTGCTGGCAGACACCCACGGACGTCCTGTATGTATTGACCAGACAGCCCACGTGGGCTAAAATCAACCGAACAGTCCACAGGAAGGGTCAACGTGCTGAGTCCAAGGACCAACGTGGTGATATGTGTACTGATGGACAGCCACAAACGTTCTGTGTGCTAACGGACACACACGGACAGCCCCGGATGTCCTATGTGTGTTGACGGACACTCACGGACGTCTTGTGTGTGCTGATGGACACCCACAGACGTCCTGTGTGTACTGAATAGACAGCCGACGTGGGCCAAAATCACCCGAACAGTCCACGGGAAGCGTCAGCGTGCTGAGTCCAAGGACGAACGTGCTGATATGTGTACTGATGGACAGCCACATACGTCATGTGTGTGCTGACGGACACACACAGACACACACTGACAGCCACGGACGTCCTGTGTGTGCTGACGGACAGCAACGGACAGCCACAGACGTCCTGTGTGTGCTGGCGAACACCCACAGACGTCCTGGGTGTACTAACCAGATAGCCCATGTGGGCCAAAATCACCCAAACAGTCCACAGGAAGGGCCAGAATGCTGAGACCATGTGCTGATATGTGTACTGATAGACAGTTACGGACGTCCTGTGTGTGCTGACGGACACACACGGACACACACAGACACACATGGACAGCCACAGACGTCATGTGTTTGCTGACGGACACACACGGACGTCCCGTGTGTGCTGACGGACACCCACGGACGTCCTGTCCCGGGTCATGGGACCGAGGTCGTGGTTCCGCATGACATAAGAACTCTTGCCGGCTCGGGCGTTCCAGATGCTCAAGCTCTACCTGCCGGATCGTCCACGACTCTGATCCTTGTCGAGGATAAGGAGAGGGCCGCTGACTCTATGCCTCCTCCTCCGGCTAGGAAAGAAATCGTTCGAGGAAACATACCAGCCATTGGGTCATGAGTTGCGAAGAGGTACGTGTGTCCAAAGGGTGTGAGTTCCAAACGGTGCCATTGGTTCAAGGCTTAGGCCGAACCAAGTGGAAAGTCCGCGGCTGCATAGTCGAACGGACAGACGGTTAGTTTAACCGGAGTGTTGTGTCGCAAGGTCTGATTGGTTGCAAGGCAATCCGGTTTGGTCTTGGGCCTTACCCTGTCGTGGTGTGGGGATTGGCCAAATCTACTAAGGCTCGAGTATGCAGAATGTTCCTAGGGACTGATTATGATCTAGTCTTGGACTATGATCAGAGAAAGAATAAAATCTGAAGAAGATGCTATTGAAAGGAAAGACATAGACTTGTTGGTTACTAGGACCGCAACCTGGAGAGTTTGGCCAGTGACACAAGGAATGTCTTTGGATGGAATTACAAGTATCACTTGAATGGATGCTTGATGGGCCCTCGACCGTTGTCAAAGTAGACAAGTAAGGGTGCCATAAGCGAAACCAGAAAAGTCCCCTTGAAAGGATTTTTGTGGTTAAATCCTTATCAAGTTGGGGAGACTTGAACAACGATGGTCAAAGATATTTGATCATCGAAGTGGTCATTTGGTGGTTCTGAATCAAGCTTGTTCTATTCTCCGATCAAGACTAGAATATGTTCGGTTGGAATATTTTGTCTTGGGACAAGGTATAATCATCACCGGATTCGAGGATGAATCCATTACAAGTGGGGGAGACTTGTCACGCCCCCAATCCTGGAAATGATTGTCGGGACGGCCATGGTTCAAGGAAACATACCAGCCAGTCTTAGGAAATCAAGGCAAGCGTTCCATGGTCGAGAAACAAGGTTAAGAACATAAGGAAACTTACACTTAACCTTATATAAGCTAAGAGACAGCTAGGACAAGTAAGACGTTAACTGGACGAAGTAGACGACTAGCTCAACCAGCTCAACGAAGCTAGGTTTAGTTCACTCCAGCTCAGTCCCTACTAAGTCAGCTCCACTAGCTGGACTACAAGCTCACCTCAGCTAGACGGACTGTTCCGGTTTTAGGCCGATGGTCCGGGTCCGAGTCAATGGCGGGCTGTGAGGTCCGGCCATGAGGCCTTGGTCTGTTGGGTCTTTGGACAAGGCCGTGGGCTAAGTCCAGGAGGCTTGGGGCGTGGGTTGGGCTTATGACCGACCCCAAACCCAATCAGAAAGGGCGATGGGATGCAACTGGCCGAGAGGGCACTACCCTTGGCCGATGGTGCCCGTTCGCTAGCAAGTCGTGCCTGTTCGTGGGGCAAGACTTACCCCCTCGTTTTCTATAAATATGGGGCCTCTCCTGTTGATTTCATTATCCAATTCCAGAGTAAAATACTCAGAGAAAAACGTAGAGAGAGAGAGAGAGAGTCTCGGCCAAGAGATCGGCCAAAAAAGGGCCGGTCGTGGTGGTTTTGTATCTCCGGCAAGGAGAACGGTTTAGGAGAGAGGAGGCCGTGTGGTTATGAATACCCAAGGCATAGAGAAAGGTCTGGAGAAGGACATCAAATCCGTGGTTCAGTCAGATAGGGTCAGTGGGGTAACCACCGACTCATCGGCTAAGACAATTGGACAGTCCGAACCGGTCTAGCCATGGGCGTTTGGATTGTGTCCTATTCTTCTTATTCTTTTCATCTATTTATTCTTCTACTCCTTCTGTACATTGGCGTCGCCTTGTGGATATGTTGGGATTGGTTATAACCGTGGTTCTGGTTGAGTAATGCGGTCGCGGTCCATAACCGTCGAGTTAGGCGCGCGCATGGTCTAAACCGGCCTCAGGTGATCCGATTGGATAGGGGGGGTTCTGTTCTGTTCTGAACGGTTGCAACCCTTCCCTGAACAGTCACAATGGTGCATGACTTGTGTAGGTTAAGGCGTGGTCCTTTGGCCATAGGCCGGACACATGCACGGACCAGACAGTCTATACGGACGGTTAGGTCAAACGGTTGGAACATCTGAATCGGTGCGAGTTGCCAAGGGTCATGAGTTGCGAAGAGGTACGTGTGTCCAAAGGGTGTGAGTTCCAAACGGTGCCATTGGTTCAAGGCTTAGGCCGAACCAAGTGGAAAGTCCGCGGCTGCATAGTCGAACGGACAGACGGTTAGTTTAACCGGAGTGTTGTGTCGCAAGGTCTGATTGGTTGCAAGGCAATCCGGTTTGGTCTTGGGCCTTACCCTGTCGTATGGATCCGGCTATGGTTAGATGGTTCTAGGCGCAAAGGCTAAGTAGGATATCTTACAATCAACTTTGGTTTGGTGAGTAGGATAGGCGCCATATGCCTTATGTAGGGAGTAGACCCACATGATGGCAATGGAAGGCCGGTTATGTCCATACATGCTAAGTGGACGATGGCTTATCAAGTCTAGTGGTCGGATCATGTTTCATGACGATGGTTCGATGGCCGAACACTAGTATGGATAGTCATGTTGCTGGAGTAAGAGTATTGATGTGATGCTTCTAGAAATCAACCTTGGTGTTGATAGCTTCGAGATTGGCTATGAGTCATGACGAAGTGTATGGCTAGTACTATGTGTCGTAGACCATTGATACTGAGCCTAAGTGTGATTGTTCAAGGAAGGCCGTGTAAGATCTGATCATGGTTGAGTATGGGCGACCTGATCTCTGGATGATGGTCTAAGGTGTTAGTACAAACCTGATTAATGAATGCATTGGTTGGTATGAACAAGTCATATCTGTTGTCTGGGTTAAGTCCCAAGGCCGATCAGGCCAGATGATGTGTCATCAGTTCCAAGTCAAGTGAGGATGGTTGGTTGATTGACTTAGGATCTAATGAGATTTTTCAGTCCAGGGGATGGACTTGGTACTATTGCCTATAAGGCAAAAGGATTTCGGAGTATGCATGTGCCAAGAAAGGCCAGATGTAATCCTTTTCCTTTCAGAGACTTCTCAAAGGTTACTTATGTCTGTGGGGATGGTTGGTTGAATGACTAAGTACCTAGGGGAGTTGTTTGATGCAGGAGTCAAGATAAGGACCTTAAGTGAGATCATTGAGTGATCGTGGTCCAGCTGTTAAGCAAGAGCAATTCGAGTCAATGGAGGACCGATGGGCTCCGTAGATGTGGCAAAGGTATGATCTAGCATTTACTTATGTAGATCTAGATAGAACGGTTTAGGGGAATGGAACCTCAGAATTGTATGGCTTGGTTTGGGTTTAGGATTGAACTTTAAGCTAATTGGTAGTTGAGTAAACTGACCAAGGCTAAGTTGATTCGACCAGACAAGTACTATATTGGTTTTAGACCAATGATTTACTAGAGAATAATCCGCTGCGTTTCTGTTGAAAGGATCTAGGCTATTATTGACTAGGGAAGTCTTTACCTAAGATCTAAGTTAGCCCTCGCCTTTAGGCGATATTATAAATAAAGGGCAAAAATTAAGTGGTTCGGCCAGGAAGTGGACCGAGCGACGTGAGGCATCGACCGCGGCCTAGGCGGCCGGGATTGGGTCTTACACGCTCCTAGTGCTGTTCCGGTTGCTCAGCCTAAGGGCCAGAAGAGGAAGCTTGCCAAGAGCGGTGACGGGAATCTTCGCAGCAAGGGGGCTCGAGCCTAGATTCGGGACTTTGTTTCATGTATATTCTCTCTCGGATATAATTTTAACTTTTTTCTCGTTTGCAGTTCATGTCGTTGATCGATGGGATGATCAGCGAGTGCAGTTTTGAGACCAGTCGTCTTGCCGGGGAGTTGGTGGAGCTTCAGGGTAGATGGTCTGAAACCGAGGCCATGTTGACGGCTGTCAAGGATTCTCATTCTGCGAAAGTGTCGAAGCTCGAGGTCGCGATAGGGGAGCTCGAGAGGGCCCTTGTAAAGACGGTGAGTTCCATGCTCAAGGAGAAGAAGGCCAGGAAGGCCAAATCTTCGGAGGTGCTTCAGCGCCAGTGTTAGATCGAGGGTGATGCGTGACTAGCGAGCCGCGGGATCCAAGAGGACACGGATGCTCTTCGCTCAGAGTTTCTGCTTCTCTGGGTTCCCTCGAGTGTATTCGGAGTAGGGACTTAGCTTTGGCGACGATTGAGGGCGGGATGGCCGTGGTTCGGTCGTTCCAGAGTGAGGTTCCCCCGACCTTGGAGGCTGAAGAGGCCTGACTGTCCGGCCGTAGGGGAGATATGGCGGCCGTGGATGGAGATTTCAATCTCATGCTGGCTGACCTGAAATTCGCGTTCTTCCTTCCGACGTGTTCAGAAGACCCAGAAGGGAAAGACCCGATGGTTGGAGAAAACATAGGTGACGCGGCTCCAGGCTCGGACGAGGCAACGGCTGAAGAGGGGGCGTGAGTTCTGAGGATGACTTGGGTTAGATCTCTTGCGAGAGATTTGTTTTTTATGTTTTTATGTTTCGGCCTTAAATGGCCTTATTTCGTGTTTCAGGACTGGCCGTGTGTGGCTTTGAATCCCTGCTGTTCTGCGGCTTTTTATGATGAAGTAATCAAGTAGTACTTTTTCTTATGAGTTAGTGTATAGTGGGGAAGGAAGGTGATGAGTTCTCGTCTCATATCATTCTTCGATTGTGAAATGTTTCATTCGAGATCTGTTTCGAGAGTTCCTCCGCGAGATGTATGCTTCGCGGGATACCTGAAGATGTCGAATATAAACATGGAGGCATTGTTTTGGGATCTTGTATCTTTTTGATATCATGCCTTGAGATGTTAGAGACAAGTGCGCTGGGTTTAGGGCAAGACCTAGGTTTACTTTCGGTTTTAAGATTTATGCGGTGACTAGCCGACTATCGATTTTTCTGTCGCGATTTTAACCTGATTCGTATCGATTTAAAGTCCGCGATAGGTTCTCGGCTTACATGACTTGTTTGATATGAATCGAGCATCTCTCCGGAGAATTTTTAAGCCAACCGCAAGTGCTGGACAAAAATTTCGGATTTCTTTTATAGCTCTATTATCCTTGTGTCGGATGTACGAGAGTCATCTTTGCGAGATGACTATGTCTGTTTAGGACGTTCGCGAGTTCGATGTGATCAGCATCGGACTTGGCGACAGATGTCGCCGTTTTTAGTTTTTGCGCAAAATATGTGGTTTATTGTACTTTGTACATAAATTTTATTTTGACAGAGGTTTCCGTCTTTTGTCGTTCGGAAGAAATAACTCTTGAGGCATCTCTTGCGGCGTCTCGCGATGCTAAAGGTTGCTTCTTTCTAACGGCTGAATGATTTGCGAGTAAATAATTCGCTTGGTTAAGATTAGTCGAAAACATCGGGGGTGTGGTCAGAGGATTTTGAATTTTAGAGTATACGAGTATACGTATCCACTCCCCCCCCTTTTAATGAGGGGGGACAGCTGAATTCGTCTTTTGACAAACTGCCTGCGTACTCCTTATGGAGATCAGGCCGTCTCGTAGTGTGTGCTGACGGACACACACGGACACACACGGACGTCATGTGTGTGCTGACGGACACACACGGACACACACGGACGTCCTTTGTGTGCTGACGGACACACACAGATGTCTTGCATGTGCTGACGGACAGCCACAGACAGCCACGAACGTCCTTGTGTATGCTGCCGGACACCCACAGACACACACAGACACACACGGACAGCCACAGACGTCCTGTGTGTGCTGACGGACAGCTACGGATGTCCTGTGTATGCTGACGGAGAGCCACGGACAGCCACAGATGTCCTGTGTGTGCTGGCAGACACCCACGGATGTCCTGTGTGTACTGAACAGACAGCCCACGTGTGCCAAAATTACCGAAACAGTCCACGGGAAGGGCCAGCGTGCTGAGTCCAAGGACCAACGTGCTGATATGTGTACTGATGGACAGCCACAGACGTCTTTTGTGTGCAGACGGAAACAGACAGACACACACTGACACACACGGACAGCCACGGACATCCTGTGTGTGCTGGCAGACACCCACAGACGTCCTGTGTGTACTGACCAGACAGCCCACATGGGATAAGATCACCCGAACAGTCCACGGGAAGGGTCAACGTGCTGAGTCCAAGGACCAACGTGCTGATATGTGTACTGATCGACAGCCACAGACGTTCTGTGTGCTGACGGACACACACGGACAGCCCCGGACGTCCTGTGTGTGTTGACGGACACTCACGGACGTCTTGTGTGTGCTGATGGACACCCACAGACGTCCTGTGTGTACTGAATAAACAGCCGACGTGGGCCAAAATCACCCGAACAATCCACGGGAAGGGTAAGCGTGCTGAGTCCAAGGACCAACGTGCTGATATTTGTACTGATGGACAGCCACAGAAGTCATGTGTGTGCTGACGGACACACACAGATACACACGGACAGCCACGGACGTCCTGTGTGTGCTGACGGACAGCCACGGACAGCCACAGATGTCCTGTGTGTGCTGGCAGACACCCATAGACGTCCTGTATGTACTGAACAGATAGCCCACGTGGGCCAAAATCACCCAAACAGTCCACAGGAAGGGCCAGCATGCTGAGTCCAAGGACCAACGGTCTGATATGTGTACTGATGGACAGCCACAGACGTCATGTGTGTGCTGACGGACACACACGGACACACACGGACACACACGGACAGCCACGGACGTCATGTGTGTGCTGACGGACACCCACGGACGTCCTGTGTGTGCTGGCGGACACCCACAGACGTCCTATGTGTACTGAACACACAGCCCACGTGGGCGAAAATCACCCGAACAGTCCACGGGAAGGGCCAGCGTGCTGAGTCCAAGGACCAGCGTGCTGATATGTGTACTGATGGACAGCCACAGACGTCCTGTGTGTGCTGACAAACACACACGGACACACATGGACAGCCTCGGACGTCCTATGTGTGCTGACGGACACAGATAGACACATACTGACTTACACGGACAGCCACGGAGGTCCTGTGTGTGCTGGCGGACAACCACGGACATCCTGTGTGTACTGACCAGACAGCCCACGTGGGCGATAATTACCTGAACAGTCCACGGGAAGGGTCAACGTGCTGAGTCCAAGGACCAACGTGCTGATATGTGTACTGATGGACAGCCACAGACGTCCTGTGTGTGCTGACGGACACACACGGACAGCCCCGAACGTCCGGTGTGTGCTGACGGACACACACGGACGTCTTGTGTGTGCTGACGGACACCCACAGATGTCCTGTGTGTACTGAACAGACAGCCCACGTGGGTGAAAATCACCCGAACAGTCCACGGGAAGGGTCAGCGCGCTGAGTCCAAGGACCAACGTGCTGATATGTGTACTGATGGACAGCCACAGACGTCCTGTGTGTGCTGACGGAGTCACACAGACACAAACGGACAGCCATAGACGTCCTCTGTGTGCTGACGGACACCTTCAGACGTCCTGTGTGTGCTGATGGACACCCACAGACGTCCTGTGTGTACTGAACACACAGCCCACGTGGGCCAAAATCACCCGAACAGTCCACGGGAAGGGCCATCATGCTGATATGTGTACTGATGGACAGCCATGGACGTCCTGTGTGTGCTGACGGATACACACGGACGTCCTGTGTGTGCTGACGGACACACACAGACGTCTTGTACGTGCTGACAGACAGCCACAGACAGCCACGAACGTCCTTGTGTATGCTGGCGGACACCCACAGACACACACAGACACACATGGACAGCCACAGACGTCCTCTGTTTGCTGACGGACAGCTACAGACGTCCTGTGTGTGCTGACGGACAGCCACGGACAGCCACAGATGTCCTGTGTGTGCTGGCAGACACCCACGGATGTCCTGTGTGTACTGAACAGACAGCCCACGTATGCCAAAATTACAAAAACAGTCCACAGGAAGGGCCAGCGTGCTGAGTCCAAGGACCAACGTGTTGATATGTGTACTGATGGACAGCCACAGACGTCTTGTGTGTGCAGACGGACAAAGACAGACACACACTGACACACACAGACAGCCACGGACGTCCTGTGTGTGCTGGCAGACACCCACGGACGTCCTGTATGTACTGACCAGACACCCCACGTGGGCTAAAATCACCCGAACAGTCCACGGTAAGGGTCAACGTGCTGACTCCAAGGACCAAAGTGGTGATATGTGTACTGATGGACAGCCACAAACGTTCTGTGTGCTGATGGACACACATGGACAGCCCCGGACGTCCTTTGTGTGTTGACGGACACTCACGGACGTCTTGTGTGTGCTGATGGACACCCACGGACAACCTGTGTGTACTGAATAGACAGCCGACCTGGGCCAAAATCACCCAAACAGTCCACGGGAAGGGTCAGCGTGCTGAGTACAAGGACCAACGTGCTGATATGTGTACTGAAGGACAGCCACATACGTCATGTGTGTGCTGACGGACACACACAGACACACACGGACAGCCACGGACATCCTGTGTGTGCTGACGGACAGCCACAGACGTCCTGTGTGTGCTGGCGGACACCCACGGACGTCCTGTGTGTACTGAACAGATAGCCCACCTGGGCCAAAATCACCCAAACAGTCCACAGGAAGGGCCAGCATGCTGAGTCCAAGGACTAACGTGCTGATATGTGTACTGATGGACAGCCACAGACGTCCTGTGTGTGCTGACGGACACACACTGACACACACGGACACACATGGACAGCCACGGACGTCATGTGTTTGCTGACAGAGACACACGGACGTCCTGTGTGTGCTGACGGACACCCACGGACGTCCTGTATGTATTGACTCTATGCCTTCTCCTCCGGCTAGGAAAGAAATTGTTCTAGCATTGTGCACTCCTAGTTTGCCAAGAGGAAGCTTGCCAAGAGCGGTGACGGGAATCTTCGCAGCAAGGGGGATCGAGCCTAGAGTTGGAACTTCGTTTCATGTACATTCTCTCTCGGATATAATTTTAACTTTTTTTCTCGTTCGCAGTTCATGTCGTTGATCGATGGGATGATCAGCGAGTGCGGTTCTGAGACCAGTCGTCTTGCCGGGGAGTTGGTGGAGCTTCAGGGTAGATGGTCTGAAACCGAGGCCATGCTGACGGCTGTCAAGGATTCTCATTCTGCGAAAGTGTCGAAGCTCGAGGTCGCGATAGGGGAGCTCGAGAGGGACCTTGTAAAGACGGTGAGTTCCTTTCTCAAGGAGAAGAAGGCCAGGAAGGCCAAATCTTCGGAGGTGCGTCGGCTCTAGTGTTAGATCGAGGGCGATGCGTGACTAGCGAGCCGCGGGATCCAAGAGGCCACGGATGCTCTTCGCTCAGAGTTTCAGGCTCGCTTGGCGAAGTTTTCTGCTTCTCTGGGTTCCCTCGAGTGTATCCGGAGAAGGGACTTAGCTTTGGCGACGATTGAGGGCGGGATGGCCGTGGTTCGGTCGTTCCAGAGTGAGGTTCCCTCGACCTTGGAGGCTGAAGAGGCCCGACTGTCCAACCGTAGGGGAGATATGGCGGCCGTGGATGGAGATTTCGATCTCATCCTGGCTGACCTGAAATTCGCGTTCTTCCTTCCGACGTGTTCAGAAGACCCAGAAGGGAAAGACCCGATGGTTAGAGAAAACAGAGGTGACGCGGCTCCAGGCTCGGACGAGGCGACTGGTGAAGAGGGGGCGTGAGTTTTGTGATGAAGTAATCAAGTGGTACTTTTTTTTATGAGTTAGTGTATAGTGGGGATGGAAGGTGATGAGTTTTCGTCTCATATCATTCTTCGATTGTGAAATATTTCATTCGAGATCTGTTTCGAGAGTTCCTCCGCGAGATGTAGGCTTCGCGGGATACCTGAAGATGTCGAATATTAACATGGAGGCATGGTTTTGGGATCTTGTATCTTTTTGATATCATGCCTTGAGATGTTAGAGACAAGTGCGCTGGGTTTAGGGCAAGACCTAGGTTTACTTTCGGTTTTAAGATTTATGCAGTGACTAGCCGACTATCGATTTTTCTGTCGCGATTTTAACCTGATTCGTTTCGATTTAAAGTCCGCGATAGGTTCTCGGCTTACATGACTTGTTTGATATGAATCGAGCATCTCTCCGGAGAATTTTTAAGCCAACCGGAAGTGCTGGACCAAAATTTCGGATTTCTTTTATAGCTCTATTATCCTTTTTTCGGATGTACGAGAGTCATCTTTGCGAGATGACTATGTCTGTTTAGGACGTTCGCGAGTTCGATGTGATCAGCATAGGACTTGGCGACAGATGTCGCCGTTTTGAGTTTTTGCGCAAAATATGTGTTTTAGTGTACTTTGTACATAAATTTTTTTTTGACGGAGGTTTCCGTCTTTCGTCGTTCGGAAGAAATAACTCTTGAGGAATCTCTTGCGACGTCTCGCGATGCTAAAGGTTGCTTCTTTCTAACGGCTGAATGATTTGCGAGTAAATAATTCGCTTGGTTAAGATGAGTCAAAAACATCGGGGGTGTGGTCAGAGGTTTTTGAATTTTAGAGTATACGATTATACGTAGCCACTCCGCCCCACCCCCCCCCTTTTAATGAGGGGGGACATCTGAATTCTTCTTTTGACAAACTGCCTGCGTACTCCTTATGGAGATCAAGCCGTCTCTTACTTCAGTGATTGCGAGTTGGTTTGTTTAGTGATAGTAATTTTTGAGATGCATCGCGTTCCAGGTCCTAGGAATTTTTATGCCTTGAATGTTGGCTATCTCGTAGGAGCCTGGTCGGATGACCTTTTCGATTTTATAGGGTCCTTCCCAGTTTGCTCCAAGTTTTCCCGCGTTTCGTTCAGCGGTGTTTTGGAAGACTTTGCGAAGGACCAGATCTCCTTGATTAAACCTACGATTCCGTATGTTGGAATTATTGTACATTGCAGCAGTGTGTTGGTAATTTTGGATTCGGATGAGCGCTCGATCTCGGTGCTCGTTAATGAGATCAAGGTCATCCAAGAGCATGGAATCGTTGAGTTCCTCCCGTTCGGGTAGTAACCTTCTTTGAACACCGGGGAACTCTACTTCTGCGGGAATCATGCATTCTGTGCCGTACACTAGAGCGAAAGGAGTTTCTCCCGTTGCTCGCCTTGGTGTGTTACGGTGAGACCAGAGGACTCCATCGAGTTCGTCAGCCCACCTGCCTTTTTTGGCCTCTAAGCGTTTCTTCAGTCCGTCGAGAATGGTCTTGTTGGTTGTTTCAGCTTGTCCGTTGCACTGCGGATATCTTGGAGTTGACTTGTTGAGTCGTATCTTCCATTTTTCGCAGAATGCCTCGAACCGGGTGGAGATAAACTGAGACCCGTTATCGGTTACGATCTCGTAAGGAACTCCATGCCCACAGATGATGTTTTTCCATACGAAATTTTCGACTTGGACATCTTTTATACTTGCGTATGAGTCTGCCTCTACCCATTTTGAGAAAACATCGGTGAGGACTAGAAGGAAACGCTTTTGCTTTGAATTATGAAGGGGTCCGACAATATCCATGGCCCAGCGCATAAACGGGTAAGGCGATGTGATGGAGGAAAGAAACTCGGCCGGTTGTCGGATGGTTGGAGCATGGCTTTGGCATTTCTCGCATTTTTGGGCGAATTTCTCACAATCTCCAATCATCGTTGGCCTGTAGTATCCATGGCGTTTTATTTTCAGAGCTAGCGATCTTCCACCGGAATGGTTGCCGCAGGAACCAGAATGTACTTCATCCATTACTTTTCTTGCTTTTTCTCCTTCGAGACACGTCAAAAGTGGTCCGGAGAATTTCCATTTGTAAATTTCACCGTCCACTGTTACGTAGCATGCGGCCTGTGTTCGAACTTTACGGGCTGCCCATTTTTTGTTGGGCAGTTGCCCGTCGATAATATAGTCTCGAATTGTCTGAAGCCATGGGGTATCGCAGCCGTAATCAGATTTCTCCGATTGCGGTTGTATCGTAACTTCTTCTTCCTCGTCATCTTGACCTTCTATGAGGTTGACGATGATTGGTGGTCCGATGCTCGGATGCTCGATGAACTCGACTGGAATTACCCTTTTAAGTCCCAGGTCGAAACTTGATGCTAGGGCCACGAGGGCGTCTGCCTGGACATTCTCGGAACGGGGGATTCGCGTAAGGGCAAAATAGTCAAATTCTTGAGCTAGACTTTGGACCAGTTTGAGTTATGCGTCCATCCGTTCGTCTATGGCTTCATACTCTCCACTGAATTGACTGGCCACTAACTGGGAGTCGCAGTAAGCGTGGAGGTTACGTATCTTCAAGCCGTGAGCCAAACGTAGCCCTGCGATGAGTGCTTCGTATTCGGCCTCGTTGTTCGAGGCGTGGAATTCCAGCCTGAATGATTGCTCCAAGATCTCGCTCGTTGGAGATGTGAGACGAATTCTGATACCCGATCCTTGCTTGGATGAGGATCCGTCGACGTGGAGGAGCCAGGTGGAATTTGGTTCCTCGTTGGTTATGGTCCCCGTTGGTAGTTCGACCAAGAAGTCTGCGAGCACTTGTGATTTTGCGCTTGTTCTTGGACCACTTGGCCAGTCGACCCGATTGACTCGGGCTATGCCAAATTTTCTGTAGGGGAAAGGTTGTGAGGATGACGATCGTGTGGGATTGGAAATATGGTCTTAGTTTTTGGGCCGACGTTACGACCGCGCATGCTAATTTTTCCATCAGCGGGTACCTTGATTCAGCATCCAGCTAGGTTTTGCTTATGTAGAAAATAGGTTTCTGTTCCCCGCGTTCTTCCATGATCAGGACTCCACTCACGGCTGTCGCTGATACAGCGATGTATAAGAATAAAGGCTCCCCTTCCAAGGGCTTTGCGAGGACTGGAGGAGTAGCTAAATAATGCTTCAGCTGTTGGAAGGCGTTTTCGCATTCTTCCGACCATTCGAATTTTTTATTTCCTCGTAAGACATCGTATAAGGGCAGGCACTTATCTGTTGGTCGTGAAATAAATCGGTTGAGCGCTGCGATCCTGCCGGTCAACCTTTGGACTTCCCGCTTATTCTTTGGCGAAGCCATATCGATCAATGCGTTGATCTGTTTTGGATTTGCTTTGATGACGCGGTATGTGACTAGGTAGCCGAGGAATTCCCCTGATGCCACGGCGAATCTGCATTTTGTCGGGTTGAGCTTCATGTTATGGGAATTTAACTGCACGAAACATTCCTCGAGATGTGACACGTGATCCTTTGCTTGGAGGGATTTGACGAGCATGTCGTCGATATAAACCTCCATCGTTTTTTCGAGTTGTTTGGAGAACATTCGGTTCACGAGTCGTTGGTAAGTTGCACCAGCGTTTTTGAGGCCGAAGGGCATTACCCTATAGAAATAGGTTCCGCAATCGGTAATGAACGCAGTCTTCTCGAGATCGTCGGGGTTCATCATAATTTGATTATAACCTGCGAAGGCGTCCATGAAGGATAAGAGCTCGTTGCCCGATATTGCTTCTACCAATCGATCGATATGTCGTAGAGGGAAACTATCCTTCGAAAAGGCCTTGTTTAGGTCCGTAAAATCCACGCAAACTCGCCATTTCCCGTTTTTCTTTTTGACTACTACAGGGTTGGCGAGCCAGTCTGGGTATCTTACTTCTGTTATCGACTCGACTCTAAGCAATTTTTCGACCTCGTCGTTTACTGCGGAAGCACGTTCAGGTCCTAGCTTCCACCTTTTTTTGTTTGACGGGTTTGAACGTCGGATCGATATTCAGCTCGTGGCACGTTATGTTAATGTCGATCCCTGGCATATCTTCCGCAGCCCATGCGAAAGTATCGAGATTCTTTTTAGATAGGTTATGAGTTCTGTCCTCAAAGGCTCGCGGAGATTGGCTCCGATCTCGAGGCAGCGTTCCAGGAATGCTTCGTCGAGACAGACTGTTACCACGGGTTCGCAAGTTGGCTCGCGTTTTTCATCTAGGCCGCAATGTTACGAGACTGCCAGAAGAGTTCCGCTGAATCCTAACTTCGCGTATCTTTGTTGGAGATCTTTTTCTCCACTTTTCTAGGAGTGATCTCGAGGACCGGTCTTTTTCGTTTTAGTACTGCGGCGAAACATGTTAGGGTCAAAAACGGTCACGACGGAATTACCACCCGGAAATCCACGGAGATCGTATTTCCGAAAGAGATAGTAAAAATAAAGATATAATTTTCGTAAAAAATAATAACCAATACGAAGTTTTTACGAAGAAGTATCCTTGAAGATTCAAAAGCAAAAGAACCAAGCTCAGTCGTTGCGTCGCTTTGTAGCAACCAAGTCCAAGCCGATGCCGGTCGCTACAAAGCAACCGAACATCCGACCCGCTCGGTCGCTACATAGCGACCAAGCTCGAGCCAAAGCTCGGTCGCTACGTAGCGACCAAGCAATCGTCCCGCTCGGTCACTACGTAGCGACCGAGCTCGGCTAAGCTCGGTCGCTACGTCGCTACGTACCGACCGAGCGCGCGTCCCGCTCGGTCGCTACGTAGCGACCGAGTTCGAGCCAGCGACCGGGCTTGAGCCAAAGTTCGGTCGTTGCGTAGCGATCGAGCTCTTCCGAACATCGATACAACACCAGTCCATGCATTCTCGTCAAACCTTCAAATGCCATCTCCCGAAGACCGTAGCAAGCTCAGTCCATGTGTTCCGGTATTCTAAATCATCGATCAGACTTTGCGAATTAAAAACCGCGGAAAGTTTGTTCTTTATCAAAAGAACTCGTAGTAAACGTGTCGAGTCGGAAGACGGCCCAAAGGGACCTAAAACACGACTCGAGGCCCATCCTACGATTTCTTAACCAAAACCCCGTAAACCACAGCATGGTTTATGCTTGGTCCACAAGGAAGGATAAATGTCAAGTTTCCGCGGATAAATACGAAAGTTTTGAAGATAATTGTGAAGATCGGGAAAAATGGAATATCTCCATTTTTATGCTATGACGACTTAAGGGAAGAAGAGTAAAAGCGTAAACCAACCTTGGAGCTAGTATATAAGGAGTCCTGGGTGAGGAGCATGGAAGAGAACTTTTTCAGAGCAAACTTAGCACTTAGAGCAATTTAGGCATTTTTCTGTTTTTGTTATTTCGAGCTGCGACTCAAGTAGGTTTAGCCATCTTAGGGTTGCTAGAACTAGGAATCTCACCGACAGCTCTCGAGCCCAGGCCTATACCTTGTTGTAAACGCTCATACGCAAATTCGGAAATAAGATCTTCTTTGCTCTCTTCTTCGATTTCTTATACTTTATCGTTGTTATTCTCGTGTTCTGATTGCTTGATGTGTGGTAATTAGCAGATATCTGGGTCCTCTGGGAAATTAGGGTTTTCCTAGTTTCCTTATTTAAACGGAAATCGACAGTGCGAATTTTGGTTCCCACAGTTTGGCGCTAGAAGGAGGGGGAGTACGGATCAATCTGACCCGCAAAAGCCACATCACGCTCAATCAGACATGTCAACTAACGACGCGGATAACGTGCAGACTCCCCTTAACGGAGGTAGCGGCACCGATCTCCACACTCCAGCAGCGGACGTATCCGCGGCCAACGCACAAGCCAACGCCGCGACGCTCGAGGAGTTTAAAAAGATGTTCGCCACCTAGGAAAAAAGGCCGGAAGAACAGGATACGCTCGTGAATACCTTGACCAAACAGGTTGAAACCTTAACGGCAAGGACCCAAGCAATCCGTCCCCGCGGAACCACCAAAATCCACGGGAAGAGGCTCGACTTCGCTACCCCACTCGACAGATCAGGAGTCGCGCGGGAACGACCTTCCGGTCAAAACCCTAGCGAGAAATCTCCCATCGAAAAGGGGAACCCTGAAAGTCTTCCGCCCCCTGCAAAGGACTCGGAGGATAATGAAGCCGAACGCATTGACCTGGATCCTAGCGATGTCTCCAACGACACCAACGAGGACGTCGACAGACATCCAAGAAGGACCAGGAGCCGATCTGCTCCGGAAGGCTCCGCGTTCGAAAAACCAATGACGGAAGAAGAAGAAATCGCCTATTGGAACGAACAAGAGGAGCTGTCTGAAAGGCAAACCGAGCTCACTCGCAGTAAATGCCGACAGGCTCGGAAATCTACTGACGAGACATCGGATATCCGCGATCTTCGTGACTACATCACCAAGACTGCGGCAGAAGTGAGGGCTGTAAAGTCTCAAATCCATCATGCTACTAGTGCTGCCCCCGAAATCGATCGACTGCTGGAAGGAGCTCAGAAGACCCCTTTTACCAGTCGCATTTCGGACATGAGGGTGTCCGATCCGGGAAAAATCAAAGTACCGAAGTACGATGGTACGGCCGATCCAAAAGCGCACCTTCAGGCTTTCCACATCGCGATGGGAAGAGCTAGAATGAAGGATGGCGAAAAGGATGCCGGCTACTGCCGCCTGTCCGTTTAAAACCTGGAAGGAGCAGCACTTGAATGGTTCCCACGCCTTCGTTGTAACACCATCGGGAGTTTCCGACAGCTCGTATCGAAATTTCTCAAACAATACTCTGTATTCATCGACAGAGAAACTTCCGATGTTGACCTCTGGAGTCTCTCCCAGAGGGAAGACGAACCCCTCCGCGAGTTTATCAGTCGGTTCAAGCTGATAATGTCAAGGGTCAGCGGGATAAGCGACAAAGTGGCCATCGACGCGCTGAGAAAGACGCTCTGGTACAAGTCAAAATTCAGAAAGTGGATAACTCTCGACAAACCGCGAACGATCCAGGATGCCCTCCACAAAGCAACGGACTACATCATAGTCGAGGAAGAAACTAAAGTCTTATCGCAAAAACATAAGTCGGCAAGACCATCCTCGAAGGACGTGGATCCAAAAGGGAGAAAGAAGAACTTTCGTAACGACAAATACGTCATTCACGAGGGGGAAGATCTCCAAGGGGCGCATGATTACGCGATCAATTTGGATCAAGGCTGAACCATGGGCAACACGTGGACTCGCAATCAAGGGTTTGACGAAAACACCTTCTGCGAGTTCCACCAGTCCCGAGGACACTCCTCGACCAACTGCAAAGTCTTGGGAGCAAGAGTGGCCGCGAAGCTACTCGCTGGAGAGCTCTCGGAAGTAAGTAGCGTCAAGGATCTCATCCTCGATTCTGATCGCCCTCCAAAGAAGGACAGGAATCCACCCGCTGAAAAATCCCCTCAACGAAACCAGCCTGGAGATAAACGCGGTAGGAGGCCGGACGACAAGGGGAACGATAACAATCGTCGCAGAGTCAACATGATCATCGGAAGATCACAATACTGCAGCGATACTGTGTCGGCCATCAAGGCTTACCAACGGAAGGCAGAGTCGAATGAAAATTGGCCTACATGGTCTCCTCCCCGAGATGGCCAAAATTGCTCGATCACCTTCACAAAGGAAGAAGCCGGCGGCATCGATCAACCTCACTGCCACCCGCTCGTCATAGATCTCGTCATACGAGATTTAGAAGTCGGAAGGGTACTCGTCGACACGGGAAGCACGGTCAACGTAATCTTCCGTGACACTCTCAAGCGGATGAGCATCAAACTCGGAGAAGTAATTCCGACACCAAAACCACTCACGGATTTTTCAGGCGAAGTATCGATGACTCTTGGATCGATCCAGTTGCCAGTCATGGCCAAGGAGATCACGAAAATCATCGAGTTCGTGGTAGTCGATCATCCCGCTATCTACAACGTGATCATGGGAACCCCATGGCTCAACGCCATGCAGGCAGTTCCGTCAACCTACCATTTGGGTCTCAAATTCCCAACCCCAAGCGGAGTCGCGGCTATCTGTGGATGCCAAAAACAGTCGCGGCTATGCTTCCTCGCAGAGCACAAGTTAAGGCAAATCACGACTTCTGCAGCTGCAAACGGCAAGCGCTCGAGGATAGATCGATCTTCGGCCAAAAACGCCCCGAGGAAAGACGAATTAAAATTGTCTGCCGACGCAAACGCATCGAACGTCGAAACTCAACACGAGTCCGAAGCCCACTGAAAGAACCAAAATCGGGAAGGATCACTTTAGCTGGGTGTTGGATATGAACCGAGAAGCAAATGGCGCTTCTGGAACTGATATGGATTGAAAGGATCGTCATGAGATGCGGAATGGCTCTTGATATACCCACGATCTAAGGCTAACCACCAAAGAACGAATGTAGTGTGTTGGCTAACCACCAAACGACACACAAAGATGATTGGCTGAGCACCAAATCAACAAGCCGGTTCAAACCGATGAACTAGCTAAGAACTCTCTCTCTCACTCAGAGAAAAGATGAATCAAAAATAAACAACCAAAATGAACTGGTTTTATTCATCACGGAGACTACATATTTATAGTGTTTTGTAGTCAAAGAAAATTAAAGAAAATGTGGAAAAACAATGCATAGAAAATACAAATTTGACTAGATCTGGTCAAGGTACGGAAAATGGAAAAGACTGTTTGGCTCCTGTCCAGATTCATCAGAACCAGATGGATGCACGGGGTAACGATAAGGACGCCTGCGGGACTGTCCGAATGGTCCGCCGAATGAGAATGCATGTCCGTCTTCGGTTTCTTCACCACCCAAGCTAAGTCTGGCTCGACCATGGGTCTTAGAATATCGAGTTGGTCAGGAAAGACGAGCTTCAGTACGGGGAAGTCGGTCGTCTGGTCGTGGTTCCAGCCGAAGCTCCAATCGGGACATTCGCGGGACGGATCGGTCAGTGTGTCCGGTACAGTCGGATGAACGAACCTCGGTCAAATTTTTCAGAACGTCCTGATCTCCATGCTGGTTGCCTCCAATGGACTGATCCACGAACCGGGGCACATCATTCCCTTCCTCTTCAAAAAGATTTGTCCTCAAATCTGAAACATTAAAAGGAAAAGGATTATAAGCAAAAGAACCATAATCAGAACGTTGCTCACCTTGAGTTCGGTCCGGTTTGTGAATGGAAGATGGCTCTTCTTGATGGCCACAGTTTTGCTCTCCACCTGACCCTTCCTTTGGTTCATGTGCATAGTCATTGAAAATTGGCAAAGGGTCTTCCTTTTTCTGGCTCGGTTTCAACTTTCTCCAAAGTCACCAACGGTTTCTGTTTTTGGGACTTGTTGGCATAATTACCGACCCTATGGCATTTGAAGCACCTGGTAGAAAGAGTCTTGCTTGTGGTTTTCACAGCCTTGCTTTTATCAGAAGACAACACATTAGTTTTCAAATCAGAATTTGAAAGAGAAGAAGAATTACTTTGTTGTTTTGGTGCAGAAGAAGTATTGGTGTTTCCCTTCTTTTTGAGTTGTCGGACAACATGAATTGCCTTATGCAACATCTTTTCCAAGCTGGCATAAGTCTGAAGCTCGTTCTGATCAGGCACATCACGGTTGCTTCTCTTGGCTTTGGTGAAGGGACGATCACCACTTTTGACCCACTTCTCATCATCCCACCTGTTTTGTCTCTTCTTTTGTTTCTTCACAAAGTCAAACCCATTAGAAGCAAACTGTTTCTTATCAAAAATCAATTGCTCATTTTCAAAAACAGTTTTAAAAGGAAAGTAGATGTCTTGTTGTGGTTTTGATTTCTTGAGAAGTCCAAACATCCTGAAAACACTTAACAAAGTTAGAAAATAAAAATCCTCACACTCTCAAGTGTTTAGCTCTCGATTTTTAAATGGTCACTCAGAGTTCTTTTACTGGTTCAAAGGATGATAGGCAGTCAAAATTCAGCAATCAAAACCCAAAACAAACTTTGTGGGAAAAGAAAAGAGAAAGAAAGATGAAGAGAATTTTGATATGGATCCGCCTTAACTGTCCTAAGGCTGGATTTCTCTTCAGCCAGCAGGGTTTCTCTTCCACCACTCCCCCTGGATTTCTCTTCAGAAGTGATTCAAGCCAAAAATTTTACTCTTTTTTTTTTCTCTTTTTTATCGTTTTTTTTTTAAATAACTGGCGATCACAAGGGAGTAAAGGAACAGCCCGGATCCAACAAAAAATAAGAAAAGAAAATCGTGGAGAGATGAGAAGATGAAATGAAAACAAACCAGCCAAAGTGGCTCTGATACCACTTGATAGAACCAAAATCGGGAAGGATCACTTTAGCTGGGTGTTGGATATGAACCAAGAAGCAAATGGCGCTTCTGGAACTGAGATGGATTGAAAGGATCGTCAAGAGATGCGGAATGGCTCTTGATATACCCACGATCTAAGGCTAACTACCTAAGAACGAATGTAGTGTGTTGGCTAACCACAAAACGACACACAAAGATGATTGGCTGACCACCAAATCAACAAGCCGGTTCAAACCGATGAACTAGCTAAGAACTCTCTCTCTCACTCAGAGAAAAGATGAATAAAAAATAAACAACCAAAATGAACTGATTTTATTCATCAAACAGACTACATATTTATAGTGTTTTGTAGTCAAAGAAAATTAAAGAAAATGTGGAAAAACAATGCATAGAAAATAAAAATTTGACTAGATCTGGTCAAGGCACGAAAAATGGAGAAGACTAGTCAAGAAGACTGTTCGGCTCCTGTCCAGATTCATCAGAACCAGATGGATGCATGGGGTAACGATAAGGACGCCTGCGGGACTGTCCGGATGGTCCGCCGAATGAGAATGCATGTCCGTCTTCGGTTTCTTCACCACCCAAGCTAAGTCTGGCTCGACCATGGGTCTTAGAATATCGAGTTGGTCGGGAAAGACGAGCTTCAGTACGGGGAAGTCGGTCGTCTGGTCGTGGTTCCAGCCGAAGCTCCAATCGGGACATTCGCGGGACGGCTCAGTCAGTGTGTCCGGTACGGTGGATGAACGAATCTCGGTCAAATTGTTCAAAACGTCCTGATCTCCATGCTGGTTGCCTCCAATGGACTCATCCACGAACCGGGGCACATCACCCACGCTACAACTCAACCGGAACATCTGGAAAATAGCGTTGACCCAGCCACGATCGACATGGTCAAGACGGACATCGCGACAGCTACCGCCGAGTATAAACACTCGCGGCATGAAACAGAACTACGAGATGGCTTGATCCTCGAAAGGGGTACGTAGGCAGCTCGTCAAAAGACGAGTTCAGCTATCCCCCTCTCTAAAAGGGGGGGGGGGTGGGTTCGTATACTCGTATACTCCCACTTAGAAAAATCTTCATCATTATAATCGAGTTTTTAGACACTTCAAAAACTTTTACTGCAATATACGTTGCTCCGCTTTATCGAAAAACGTTTACGCGTCAGTTAAACACAAGAAACTTTCAGGACACGCCTGGAAACATTAAGACTCTTGTCTACGGCCTCATCCGGCCCAAAATTCGTAAAATTATCCTCTTTCAAACATTCAAAGATACATGTATAATCTTCGAAACAACTGCGAGACGTCACAAAGTTAAAATTCGAAGATAATACGAAAAAATTGTCCGAACGCGACCACCAAAAACCTTACACCCCGTTCGTCGATTGCCCCCGACGAACACGCCAACGGTCTTAAACAAACGCAATTTGATCACTCTTTTGATCTTCAAAAACGTCCAACACAAGAACGAAAGCGCGCTACAACAAAAATCCGAAATTTTGGTCCAACGCTTCCAGTTAACTCTGAGAAGATGCTCGATTCGTACCATACAAGTCATATAAGCCGAGAACCTATCGCGGACTTTAAATTGGTACAAGTCAGGAAGAAATCGCAACAGGAAAAACGATAACCGGCTAGTCATCGCACAAACTTAACCGAAAGTAAACCTAGGTCTTGCCCTAAACCCAATGCTCTGGTCTCAAACATCTCAAGACATGATATCTAAAAGATACGAGATCCTAAAACCATGTCTCTCCGTTCGCATTTCGATGTTCTCGAAAATCGTAAAGATAGGTAATTTTTTACGAGAATCACGAACGAACTAACAGATCGAACGTCTAATCGGAATTAAATGCGAGACGACAAATCATATTTACTTCGACCCTATTCAGGAAAATTCGAAACGAAACATTCATCATATAAATAACCGCGTAAAGCGGTAAGGGGATTCAAAGCCACCAACGGCCAGTCCCGATAAACAATAAAAACGGCCAAAATAGGCCCATACAAATCTCTCGGCCACACTCGGCCACAGACATAAAATACAAAGACGAGCATCTTTCTTTCGATAACTACTCCACCTCTCATAATCCAAAGTCAAATTCCCCGGACAACGAAGCACCAAACGTATCCGCGGGACGATCCACTTCCTCGCCACCGTCAGGAAACACGGTCGGAACCTCCTCGGTATCAAAGGGAAACCGGGATGGAATCCCAGAACCCTTGAATCCGCTCATCGATCGAAGGGATGAGCGCCTCAGCGTGGGCACGTTCGTTCATGCCGCTCTTCATCAAGCTCATTTCCTCCTCGAACACATATTCATCGGCTTGTGTCCTCCAAAGACTTCCGACTGAACCGCGGCACTCACGGAAATCACCCACCGAGGTAAAGGCGTTCTTGAGGTTCCCATACTCAACCTGGAATTGAGAGGCACGAGTCTTCATCACCTCGACGATTTCTCGTTTGCCTTTCCTTTCCGCCTTACGGACAGCCCGCGCATGATCACGAGTAAGTAGCGCTTCTCGCTCCAACATCTCGCCTTGCACGCGAGCGAGATCTTATTCCGCTTTCTCCGCTTTAAAACGATAGACCATTGCCTCCCTATGGCTCGCTTCAATGGCCGAGCCAAGCAAGTTGAGGCTCTGCGAAACCAATTAACGCATTGTAAGCAGAAGAGGAAATACCTAGGCGATCACAAATATTTTCGAAAAAATCATACCCCATTGATGATTCGGGACCCTTCCGCGATGACTTTCGGCCTTGCCGACTCTTTCTCAGGTGGAGGAGCATCAAAACCCGGTGGCAGACCAACAAAGAAATCATCAAAATCCAGAATAGGGACCTCGCTCGAGCCACTCCCGTCGCCATAAGCAAGGTTCGGATCCCATCCTGGAAGAATAGAATCATCCATCAAAAATTCTATGTCGCCAAGGTCGATATCATTTCCCTTCCAAGAGCTTGACTCCGGCATAGCTGCTGGAGCTACAACCGGATCCTGGTTTTCAGGTTCGGAGTCACTTCCCGTGTCCGCAACCGAGGCAGGACCAGGATGCACGAACCTCAGTGCCTTCCGAATCCTCTTCGGCGTAAAGGAAGTCCAAAAGAAGGGACCATTCCTAAGAAGATCCCTCACCGCAATGATGTCCTCGGGGAACGGAGCAAGAGGATTGATGAAAGGATGATCGTTCGGTAACCTCCGGAGCAGTGGAATGCAACTCTCTTCGACAGACGCAGCGTCTATACGAACAAAGAAGAAAAACTTCTTCCACGAGTTGAAGTTCGAAATGAAATTCTTAACCATTGACATAAAGTTCCGAGGGACCAGCCTATGCTTGTCCGTATCTTTGACGAGTTGAAGCCTCAAAAGCGCTTCAAAATGATCGACGGAAAGGGAAAGGCCATGCTCGTAGCTCAGGATCAGGATCCCAATAAGATGCTGAATGGCGAGAGGAGTCAACTGGCTTATCGCATCCTCGAAACGGTCCAACACTCGGACAAGGATTTTGGGGATTGGGAACCATAAGCGACAACGTACTACGAATGCCTCGTAGCGAGTGAATTAACCCTCTGGGGGGCTGTTAGCACACTCTCCGGGATGGGGAACCCGGAACTCCACAGCATCCGGGATATGGTAGAACGATCGCATGATCGCAAGAAACTCGTCGGTACTCCTGCTTGCATCCCCTTTCTCGACTCCACGATGGATCAGGACCGGGAACGACTTCTCTTTGGGAGGAGTCATCAAACCATAATGCGCAACCCACCATGCCACGTTCTCGGCGGGATGTACCGAGTGAGGCACGAACTCCATCTTCGGAACAATGAGCTCTTCCTAAGCACTCGTGGATGAAGACCCTTTTTTGCAATCTTTTTCTTGCTCGACATTTTTACACTTCTCTTGAGAAAATAGAGGAAAAGGGTGGAGAGAAAAAAAGAAAGTTTTTCTTAAGAAAGATCTTAGAGAAAGACAAGAAAGTGAAAAAATTATGAAACAAGTTACCTCCCTTCTTATGAGCATGAGGATTTACTATTCAAGCTCAGACTTTCGGATATTAATTCCATCCAACACGCCTAACTTGCCAAACATGCCTAACCGCACGCTAGGATCCTATGATTCATGATCCTAACTGTCGCTACGTAGCAACCGAGCGCTTGTCCCGCTCGATCGCTACGTAGCAACCGAGCGCTTGTCCCGCTCGATCGCTACGTAGCAACCGAGCTCGAGCCAAAGCTCGGTTGCTATGTAGCGACCGAGCTCGAGCCAAAGCTCGGTCGCTATGTAGCGACCGAGCTCGAGCCAAAGCTCGGTCGCTATGTAGCGACCGAGCTCGAGCCAAAGCTCGGTCGCTACATAGCGACCAAACGCTCGTCCCGCTCGGTCGCTACATAGCGACCGAGTTCGAGCCAAAGCTCAGTCGCTACGTAGCGACCGGGCTTGAGCCAAAGTTCAATCGCTGCGTAGCGATCGAGCTCTTCCGAACATCGATACAACACCAGTCCATGCATTCTCGTCAAACCTTCAAATGCCATCTCCCAAAGACCGTAGCAAGCTCAGTCCATGCTTTCCGCTATTCTAAATCATCGATCAGACTTTGCGAATTAAAAACCGCGGAAAGTTCATTCTTTATCAAAAGAACTCGTAGTAAATGTGTAGAGTCGGAAGACGGCCCAAAGGGACCTAAAACACGACTCGAGGCCCATCCTACGATTTCTTAACCAAAAGCCCGTAAACCACAGCACAGTTTATGCTTGGTCCACAAGGAAGGATTAATGTCAAGTTTCCGCGGATAAATACGGAAGTTTTGAAGATAATTGTGAAGATCGGGAAAAATGGAATATCTCCATTTTTATGCTATGACGGCTTAAGGGCTGAAGAGTAAAAGCGTAAACCGACCTTGGAGCTAGTATATAAGGAGTCTTGGGTGAGGAGCATGGAAGAGAACTTTTTCAGAGCAAACTTAGCACTTAGAGCAATTTAGGCATTTTTCCGTTTTTGTTATTTCGAGCTGCGACTCAATTAGGTTTAGCCGTCTTAGGGTTGCTAGAACTAGGAATCTCGCCGACAGCTCTCGAGCCCAGGCCTATACCTTGTTGTAAACGCTCATACGCAAATTCGGAAATAAGATCTTCTTTGCTCTCTTCTTCGATTTCTTATACTTTATCGTTGTTATTCTCGTGTTCTGATTGCTTGACGTGTGGTAATTAGCAGATATCCGGGTCCTCTGGGAAATTAGGGTTTTCCTAGTTTCCTTATTTAAACGGAAATCGACAGTGCGAATTTCGGTTCCCACAAAACACACCTGTGATACTCTCGTATTTCCCCATATTACGTCGACTCCGTTAGGGGTTGGGAAGTTAAGGCAAAGATGGTACGTTGATGGGATAGCACGCATAGCGTTCAACCATGGCGTTCCCATAATAACGTTGTAAGATGCGGGGCAGTCAACGACTAGAAACTCTATGACTTTTGTCACGGTTCCGGCTTTGACTGCAAGATTAATCGATCCGTTGGCCATGGTTGTTTCCCCCGAAAGTCCCAGTAGTGGACTAGGGTATGTCGCGACGATTGATTGATCCCCATTTTTTCGAGAGTATCTTTGAAGATGATATCGTTCCTGGTCGTTGAGTGGCTTTTGCGGGTTAGATTGATCCGTACCCCCTCTCCTTCTAGCGCCAAACTGTGGAATCGAAATTCGCACTGTCGATTTCTGTTAAAATAAGGAAACTAGGAAAACCCTAATTTCCCAGAGGTCCCGGATATCTGCTAATACCACACGTCAAGCAATCAGAACACGAGAATAACAACAATAAAGTATAAGAAATCGAAAAGAGAGCAAAGTAGATCTTATTCCGAATTCGCGTTGGAGCGTTACAACAAGGTAAGTGCCTGGGCTACGAGAGCTGTTGGCGATCTTCCGATTCGAAGCGTTTACTGCGACATCTTTCGATAAAGAACAAACTTTCCGCGGCTTTAACCGCAAAGTTTGATCGATGATTTAGAATGACGGAAAACATGAACTGAGTCTTCTATGGTCTTCGGGAGATAGCATCGAAGGATAGACGAGAATGCATGGACTGGTGTCGTATCGATGTTTCGGAAGAGCTCGGTCGCTACGTAGCGACCAAGCGACACGGACACTCGGTCGCTACGTAGCGACCGAGCTTGGCTCGAGCTCGGTCGCTTTGGCTCGAGCTCGGTCGCTACGTAGCGACTGAGCTTGGCTCGAGCTTGGTCACTACGTAGCGACCGAGCGGGATGGATGCTCGGTCGCTACGTAGCTACCGAGCGGGACAGACTCTCGGTCGCTGCGTAGCGACTGAGCGGGATGAACGCTCGAACTCGGTCGCTACGTAGCGACCGAGTGTGGCGCGTTTAGCCGCTGCGTAACTTCCTTTTTTGATCTTTCGTCGGACGTCTCGTTTTTTCTCCGCAAAGCTTTTCGTAAGAGAGAAACTATTTCAAAAAAGTATTTATCGGGAGAAAGTTCTCATTTTCTTCCTCGGACGTTCTCAATGTTAATTTCGCCGTAACCGTTTTTGACCCCAACTATGGCAGGATTGTCTCCGGTGATTTTTCCGGTAACTTTTCCAGCGGACTATTTTGCCCCTAACTTCAACTTTTCGCGCTTGTGTGATCTTAGCCTGGTTTCAGCCATCTTCCAGTTGCTCTTTTGATTACATCTCAAGAGTGGTTGGAATGATTGATGTTAGCGGGGAAAATGAACATTCGGCGTATGAGTGGTGATTGGATAGCTAGTTTTTGTAGGCTCTGTGCTCGCGCACCCAACTACAGACCAACTATCCTCCTCAGTTTCTTCACTAGCATAGTTTTATTCTTGTTGAACTGATCCGGGGCCTGTGTTGTATACCTATCTGGAAGGAATTGTTAAGCTTTGCTTAAAATGTTGTTTGCGGCATCTCCTTCAGTGGGGAAGTCGTGAACACATAAGCCGGCACTTGTGATCCTTGCGTGATGTGATCATGGACCAACTAGCTAATGGAGATGATGCGGATCTAGATAAGCCGGCTGATGAAGATGTCCTAGCCTTGTCTAAAGGACCTCTAACTCGATCAAGATCAAGGAAGCTCACGCAAGCTATTGGAGGATTGGTTAAGATGTCATGGAAGCAAGAGGAATGTCTTGGTAGAAGCTTGATCAACCAAGACACACTTATCACCATTCAAGCTACTTCACCATCAAGCTGATCATCAACTAAGCAAGCAATCTATGTGTGCTCTTTTTCCCTATCTTTGGTTTTGTCCCATTGGGTTTTCCAAAGATAGGTTTTTAACGAGGCCATAGATTTGCTTCTCAAATCTCTTAGTTGATGATCTCGATCCAACCTTATCCCGAATCAACCTTATGTTATATTATGTCTTTCATTTCATGCTTTTGTTTTACAAACTTGTCATTTGTTTCTATTTCCAAGAGAGCCGTGTGCCTTTACTCTCTTATTAGTTTTCGAGAAACTTGGAGTCTGTTCCAACTCCTCTTATTTAAGTATGTTTTGAAAACCCTTATGATAATCAATTATCTTTGTCATAAACCTTTCTTTGTTCTCTCTACTGCTTGTTCGCGAGTTGTTGAGTGTTCTTGTTGGTGTGTAATATCCAACAGCCCAAGAGTGTCTATCTCGGTGTGTCATATCCGATCTAGTCACTTAGGAGTATCAAGAAGCCTTTCCGCAGTCTCTTGTGTCACCATTCGATTCACAACCTTGTAGAGCTTGAGTCTTTGATTCGTTCTAGCAAGGATCTATCCCATACTATCCAGAGAAGCAATCTAGGGACGTATTATGTGGTATCAGAGCATCTATGGTTAGGGAAGTTCTCGTTTCTCTCTTGTTTCGATTTAATCCATTCATCTTCTTGATCAGTTTTAGATCGATCTGTTTTGTTTCAACTGATCTGTTCTTTGATTCGCGATATCCATTGATTGATCTGTAATCCGTGGTTGTTTGATTGTGTGATCTAATCATTTTGTGTCGATCTAATTGTTAAAATTTTTGAATTGATAGATCTAGGTTTCGCACTCTTAGATCCGATTGTTATCTATTCATATTCTCGTTTTGATCTATTGTTTGAATCTGATTGATCGTGTGATCTATTTTAAATTGCCTATAACAACTAGAACTACTTGTGTGTCGTCGAAATCTGATCAAAGAACCTACCCTGATCTCGTTTCTATTGCGATTTACTTGTTTCTTGTTTTTCACGTTGTCGATTTGAATTCTCTTTGCTTGTTAATCAAGTTACTTTACCGCCTGTTTTTCATCTACTGATTACGATCATTTTACTAGAATTGTTTTACTGGCTGAGTGTTGTTGTTGATTCTAGATACCAATGGGGAAAGAATCAGAAGAAGAAGCCGAGCTAGTAAGGAAGAACAAGATGCTGAGGGAACAAAAGACCGAGCAAATGAATCAGACTATGATCACTACTATGGCTGATATGCTCAAGGCTAGCATGAAGGAATTCTGTGAGGAAATGAGACAAGAGTTGAGGCAAGCTACTGGCCAGGGACATAGCAATGAATCTAGAAGGAACCGGCCTACTCCAATACGACATGAGCACGCGGGTTCACAAGAGACCGACAACTACTATTCGCGCCATAGAACTGAGCACAACCAAACTGAGCGCAGTAGTTCTTCTTCTGAAGTGAGCAGAGGAAGATCGAGGCGTGAACATGATGGAAGGTGGTCACGCAAAGACAAGCTTTCTGGACTTAAGCTTAAGATTCCATCCTTCCATGGCAAGGTTGATCCGGATGCCTATTTGGAGTGGGAAAAGAAAATCGAGCTTGTCTTCAATTGCCAACACTACTCCAATGCCCAAAGGATCAAGATTGCAGCAACTGAATTTTATGATTATGCATTGAGTTGGTGGGATCAGCTTGTAACTACTAGACGGCTTAACCAAGAGAATCTGGTTGATTCATGGCATGAGATGAAGTCACTCATGCGCAAACGATTTGTTCCAAGCCATTATCACCGCGATCTACATCAAAAGCTGCGAAGACTTATCCAAGGGACACGAACTGTTGAAGAATACTATCAAGACATTGAGTTGCTGATGTTAAGAGCTAGTATCTCGGAGGATAGAGAAGCTACTATGGCAAGGTTTCTTGGAGGACTTAACCGTGAGATACAAGACAGTGTGGAGATGTAACACTATGTGGAAATAGAAGAAATGTTGCACAAAGCTATTTTAGTAGAGAACCAGCTCAAGCGGAAGGGTAACTCATGCAGTTATGGATCTTCTAAGTTCCACCACTCTAAGGAGGAGAAAACATCCTATCTGAAGGATATCAAGCCTCAGCAGAAAGAAGAGACGAAGCCGAGCAGCACATACAGCAAAGACAAAGGCAAAGCTGAAGCTACTAGTTCCAGAACTAGAGATGTTAAGTGTTTCAAATGTCAAGGGCGTGGGCATTATGCTAATGAGTGCACCAACAAAAAGGTTATGATTCTTCTTGAGAATGGAGAGTATGAATCAGAGGAAGAGAAGTCTGGGTCTGATCATGAGGAGTCTGGAGAAGAAAGTGAAGTAGAACCAGTGAAAGGAAGGTTGTTGGTGACAAGAAGGCTCTTGAACTTGCAAACTAAGAATGAAGAGCTTGAGCAGAGAGAGAATATATTTTACACAAGGTGTATGGTTCAGGGAAAGGTGTGCAGTCTCATTATTGATGGAGGAAGTTGTGTCAATGTAGCTAGTTAGACAATGGTGAAGAAATTGGGTTTGAAAATTCAGAAACACCCAAGACCATACAGATTGCAGTGGCTTAATGAGGAGGGGGAGATGAGAGTTTCTACTCAAGTGCTGGTTCCTATAGCTATTGGTAGATATGAAGATGAAGTCTTGTGTGATGTGTTACCAATGGAAGCCAGTCATATACTCCTTGGAAGACCCTGGCAGTATGATAGACGTGTGAATCATGATGGCTACACCAACAAGCACTCGTTTGAATTCAAGGGGAAAAAACTGTACTGGTGCCTTTATCTCCTAAAGAGGTTCAGGAAGATCAACTCCAGCTTCAGAAAAAGAAAGAGAAGGAGATAGACCTCAAACCTGATCAGAATAAGCATCACAGTCTCTATGCCAAACATGGAGATATCAAAAGAATTCTTTACTCTCAAAATTCTATTATCTTGCTTATGTTTAAGGAGACTCTACTAACAGTTACTGATCACACACCGGACCATCCGAGTGAACTAGTCTCTCTTTTACATGATTATGCAGATGTGTTTCCAGAAGATAGCCCCATTGGATTGCCTCCAGTTCATGGGATTGAGCTCCAAATCGACTTTGTACCTGGTTCAACACTACCAAACAGACCTGCATACAGAACTAATCCAGTAGAGACTAAAGAATTGCAAAGACAAGTAGAGGAGCTGATGGAGAAGGGTCATATCCGAGAGAGCTTGAGTCCTTGTGCAGTTCCAGTGCTCCTTGTGCCTAAGAAAGATGGGAGCTGGCTCATGTGTGTTGATTGTAGAGCAATCAACAACATAACAGTGAAGTATCGCCACCCTATTCCTAGATTAGATGATATGCTTGATGAGTTACATGGTTCTTGCATCATTTCTAAGATAGATTTGAAAAGTGGATATCATCAGATTAGGATGAAAGAAGGAGATGAGTGGAAAACTGCTTTTAAAACTAAACATGGCTTGTATGAATGGTTAGTTATGCCATTTGGATTAACCAATGCTCCTAGTACATTCATGAGACTGATGAATCATATTCTGAGGTCTTTCATAGGCATCTTTGTTGTTGTGTACTTTGATGATATATTAGTTTACAGCAAATGCTTAGAAGATCATATAGAACATCTTAAGGCTGTTTTGGATGTTTTGAGAAAAGAAAAACTTTATGCCAATCTAAAGAAGTGCACTTTTTGCACAGATAACTTGGTCTTTCTAGGTTTTGTTGTAAGTGCATATGGTGTAAAGGTGGATCAGGGGAAGATCAAAGCAATACAAGAGTGGCCGAGTCCAACTACAATGGGAGAAGTAAGGAGTTTCCATGGACTGGCAGGTTTCTATAGGCACTTTGTGAAGGATTTCAGCACTCTAGCAGCTCCCCTGACTGAGATAATCAAGAAGGACGTAGGATCAAGTGGGGAGAAGTTCAAGAAGCCGCATTCCAACTCCTTAAAGAGAAGCTTACTCAATCTCCTCTTCTCATACTTCCTGATTTTTCTAAAACATTTGAAATAGAATGTGATGCCTCAGGAATTGGAATTGGTGCTGTATTGATGCAGGATAAAAGACCTATTGCTTATTTCAGTGAGAAACTCAGTGGAGCTACTCTCAACTATGCCACTTATGACAAAGAACTATACGCCTTGGTGAGAGCTCTACAGACTTGGCAGCATTATCTCTGGCCAAAGGAGTTTGTCATTCACACAGACCATGAATCTCTCAAGTACCTCAAAGGACAAAGCAAGCTCAGTAAAAGACACGCAAGGTGGTTGAATTCATTGAGACCTTCCCTTATGTCATCAAATACAAACAAGGTAAAGAAAACATAGTTGCTGATGCACTATCCAGAAGGTATGTTCTCTTGAACACTCTTGATGTTAAGCTTCTAGATTTTGAACAACTTAAAGAAATGTATGAAACTGATCATGACTTTCAAGAAGCATATAAATCGTGTGAGAAGTTAGCTGCTGGCCATTACTTTAGGCATGATGGGTTTTTGTTCTATGATAATAAATTTTGTGTGCCTAATTGCTCTTTGAGAGATCTTTTTGTTAAGGAATCCCATGGAGGCAGTCTTATGGGACATTTTGGCATAGCAAAGATTCTTAAGGTTTTGCAGGATCATTTCTATTGGCCTCACATGAAACGAGATGTTGAAAGAATCTGTGGAAGGTGTCCAACTTGCAAAATGGCCAAATCCAAAATCCAGCCTCACGGTTTGTATCTTCCTCTTCCTATTCCTACTCATCCTTGGAATGATATATCTATGGATTTTGTTATGGGTTTGCCTAGAACTAGGACTGGAAAGGATTCTATCTTTGTGGTTGTTGATAGATTCTCTAAAATGGCACATTTCATAGCTTGCAATAAAACTGATGATGCATTACATGTAGCTAATTTGTTCTTTAAAGAAGTTGTACGTTTGCATGGAATGCCTAGGACTATAGTCTCAGACAGGGACACTAAATTCCTTAGCTACTTTTGGAAAACATTGTGGTCTAAATTAGGAACTAAGCTATTGTTTTCTACTACTTGTCATCCACAAACTGATGGGCACACGGAAGTAGTTAATAGAACCTTAGGGACTCTCCTGCGTGCATTCATCAAAAAGAACTTGAAATCATGGGAAGATTACTTGCCCCATTGTGAATTTGCATACAATCATGCTGTGCATTCTGCTTCTAAGTGTTCTCCTTTTGAAATTGTTTATGGGTTCAATCCCATCTCACCTTTGGATCTAATACCTTTGCCTGAGTGTGAAAGAGTTAGTATGGATGGGAAAAAGAAAGCTGAGATGGTTCAGCAGATTCATGAGCAAGCTAAGCGCAATCTTGAAGAGAAAACTAAGCAATACGCCAAACAAGCTAACAAGGGAAGGCGTGAGATGATCTTTGAAGTTGGAGATAAAGTATGGGTTCACTTGAGGAAAGAGAGGTTTCCAAAAGAGAGAAAGTCTAAGTTAATGCCGAGAATTGATGGCCCTTTTGAATTCACCAAGAGGATCAATGACAATGCCTACAAACTTGATCTGCAAGGTAAGTACAATATAAGTGATAGCTTCAATGTTACTGACTTGATCCCTTTTCTTGCAGATGAGCCAGATTTGAGGACAAATCCTTTTCAAGAGGTAGGGGATGATGTGATCATGTACCAACTAGCTAATGGAGATGATGAGGATCTAGATAAGCCGGCTGATGAAGATGTCCTAGCCTTGTCTAAAGGACCTTTAACTCGATCAAGATCAAGGAAGCTCACGCAAGCTATTGGAGGATTGGTTAAGATGTCATGGAAGCAAGAGGAATGTCTTGGTAGAAGCTTGATCAACCAAGACACACTTATCACCATTCAAGCTACTTCACCATCAAGCTGATCATCAACTAAGCAAGCAATCTATGTGTGCTCTTTTTCCCTATCTTTGGTTTTGTCTCATTGGGTTTTCCAAAGATAGGTTTTTAACGAGGCCATAGATTTGCTTCTCAAATCTCTTAGTTGATGATCTCGATCCAACCTTATCCCGGATCAACCTTATGTTATATTATGTCTTTCATTTCATGCTTTTGTTTTCAAAACTTGTCATTTGTTTCTATTTCCAAGAGAGCCGTGTGCCTTTACTCTCTTGTTAGTTTTCGAGAAGCTTGGAGTCTGTTCCAACTCCTCTTATTTAAGTATGTTTTGAAAACCCGTATGATATTTAATTATCTTTCTCATAAACCTTTCTTTGTTCTCTCTACTGCTAGTTCGCGAGTTGTTGAGTGTTCTTGTTGGGGTGTAATATCCAACAGCCCAAGAGTGTCTATCTCGGTGTGTCATATCCGATCTAGTCACTTAGGAGTATCAAGAAGCCTTTCCGCAGCCTCTTGTGTCACCATTCGATTCACAACCTTGTAGAGCTTGAGTCTTTGATTCGTTCTTGCAAGGATCTATCCCATACTATCCAGAGAAGCAATCTAGGGACGTATTATGTGGCTTTTGCGGGTTAGATTGATCCGTACCCCCTCTCCTTCTAGCGCCAAACTGTGGAACCAAAATTTGCACTATCAATTTCCGTTAAAATAAGGAAACTAGGAAAACCATAATTTCCCAGAGGTCCC
>NW_022610895.1:65000-70000 GCF_000309985.2 Brassica rapa
TAGCTCGACCAGCTCAACGGAGTTAGGTTAAGATCACTCCAGGTCGGCCGCTACTAAGTCAGCTCCACTAGCTGAACTACTAGCTCACTCAGCTGAGGCAGCTGGGAGTCAGCTCATCTCAGCTGGAAGGACGATTGTAAACTAACATGACCTTAAATTTAAAGTACCATGGCCTAATCCTTGACCTACAACATCCTTGGCTATCTGAGTGAACACATCCTTCACACCAAGCCAAACTATTTGAGAAACCAACAATCTATGATTTGTCAAAAAAATGTCGTGTGACTATTAAGAGAATAATTATCGTATAGCCCACAGTCGAAAATCATATGATAAATTCTTCGTAACGAAATTCAGTCCTAACAACCAAACGGTTAACAGAAAATCTAAACTTTTCGAAAATTGACCAAGTTGATTACGCTCCACAATTCACTTTAAGCCCGCAAAATTTTACCCATAATACGCGGCATGTAAGAAAAAATTCGTAACAAAGCTTCTAGAGTTATACGAAACATCCTAAAAAATGCACGAAATAGATCTCGGAAGGCCAACACTTCACAAAGCCCTATGAAGGAAAACACTTCTTCCCATGGACAAATTTACGCGACACCTCAGCCCTAATTCCTCGATCGCAAATCAAATTATTAGCATCCAAACAGGAACGACAATTTTGGCTGCGAACATCCGTAGTCAAACCAGAATGTTTCTCAAACGCATGGCTAAGACTAAACCCTTGCAAAATCGCGAAACATCTTCGAAGCCCGTGAACATTTCAAGCACGAAACGCAGCATATGAAAGAATAACAAATCTTCAGCATCGCGAGACGTCGCAGACGCCTGAAGATTCATTCTTCGACGAAATTTTCTACCTCGATAAAAACACCTTCTTGGAAGACCAGACAGTCATACACACTAACATCTTCTCAAAACATATCCTTCGCGAAGACTCAAAATGGTAATTTTTACCATTAAGTTTGTTGCTGATCACAACAAACTCTTAACGTCCTAAACAGACTTAGCCATCTCGTAGAGATGACTCTCGTACATCCGACACAAGGATAATAGCGCTCTAAAAGAAACCCAAAATTTTTGGTCAGCACTTCCAGGAGGCTTAAAAATTGTCCTTTGGTGAGATGCTCGGTTCCAACCATACAAGTCGTATAAGCCGAGAACCTATCGCGGACTTTAAATCGGTATGGAATCAGGATGAAACTGAAACGGGATACGTAACTCGAATTAGTCATCGCACCCTCTAAAACCAGGAGTAAACCTAGGTCTTGCCCTAAACCCAACGCACTGGTCTTTAACATCTCTAGGCATAGTATCAAACACCCTGATACGAGATCCCAAAATTTGTCTCTTTGCCAATATTCGAGAATCTTTAGAAATTCCGCAAGTTTACACACTGTGGAAATCTCTCGAAACAGATTACGGATATAGCAGTTCACACAGAGTTAGATTACGAGATGACAACTCATAGTCTTCCTTCTACACCCATACAAAATGCCATTGGCAGCAACACGCCTGATAACCGCTACATAAAAACTAGACCGTAAAGGTCTCGCTGGAAAACTAGTCATAAGAACGTTAACTCCAAGACAAACTACGAAAGGCTTGATCCCTTCAACAAGGGTACATAGGCAGCCGTCATAAGGCGCAGCCCCAATCTTATCGCGTTCTACTTTTAGAAGAGGGAGAAGACCACTTACCACTGACCTTTTCAACTATTAATTCCGCCTAACTCACCTTACTTGCCTAACTTGCCAAGCCACTCGCTTGAACCTCACGCTAGAAGCACATGGTTCTAACGAGCTGGGGGGCTAACTGTTGGGGTCAAAATCGGTCACAGCGCAATCAATGTCTGAAAGTCCGTAAAAATCAGCATGAACGTTTTTACGAAAAGTAATCTTCGTAAAGAAATCTTTCCGAAGAGCCTAGCGGTAAAATCTTGTTCAAATATCAATCAAACCTCTAAATACCGATTGTCCAAAGGCAACGGACATGTATCCAAATTGGCCGCGGACAAGCTCGAGTATGGCAATCGGACCGCAGACAAGCTAAGCTCGATCGATACGCAGCGACCAAGCATGCACACAGCTCGAGGCAAAGCTCGGTCGCTATGTAGCGACCGAGCATGCGTACTACTCGGTCGCTATGTCCAAGACAAGCTCGGTCGCTACGTAGCGACTGAAAACGCGTACTGCTCGGTCGCTACGTAACCAAGCTCGGTGGCTATGTAGCGACCAAGCGTCCGTCCTGCTTGGTCGCTACGTAGCGACCAAGCTCGAGCCAAGCTTGGTCGCTACGTAGCGACCGAGCGCGTGTCTCGCGTATGTTCCGTTCGGTCGCTACGTGGCGACCGAGCTCTTCCGAAACGTCGATATGACACGAATCCATGCATTCTCGTCTACTCTTTGATGCTATCTCCTGAAGACCGTAGCGAACCCATTTCATGTTTTCTGCCATTCGAAGTCATCAATCAAACTTTACGACAAAAACCGCCGAAAGATCGTTTTTATCGAAAGAAGTCGTAATAAACACTTCAAGTCGAAAGACGGCCCAAAGGGACCTAAGACATGACTCGAAGCCCACCTTACGATTACTTAAACCAGCAGCCCGTAAACCGTGGAACGGTTTACGCTTGGTTCGCAAGGAAGGATAAATGTCAAGTTTCCGCGGATAAATACGAAATTTTGAAGATAATTACGAAGATCGGGAAAAATAGAATATCTCCATTTTTATGCTATGACGGCTTAAGGGTAGAAGGGGAAAAGCGTAAACCAACCTAGGAGCGAGTATATAAGGAGTCCTAGGCGTGAGGCATGAAGAGGAACTTTTTCAGAGCAAACTTAGCACTTAGAGCAATTTAGGCATATTTCCGTTTTTGTTATTTCGAGCTGCGACTTAATTAGGTTTAGCCGTCTTAGGGTTGCTAGAACTAGGAATCTCGCCGACAACTCTCGAGCCCAGGCTTATACCTTGTTGTAACGCTCAAATACAGATTCAGAATAAGAAATACTTTGCTCTCTTTTTGATTTCTTATTTTTTCTCGTCTTTATTTTGTGTTCTGATTGCTTGGCGTGTGGTATTAACAGATCTCCGGGACCTTTGGGAAATTAGGGTTTTCCTAGTTTCCTTATTTAAACGGAAATCGACAGTGCAAATTTTGGTTCCCACAAAGCTCACAAGTCTAGATTCTCGATCCATCCTGGAGTGACCAAGATGTATCATAATCTCAGACAATACTATCATTGGATACGGATGAAGGTTGATGTGGCCGAATGGGTGGCCAAGTGTCCTACTTGTCAACTCGTCAAGGCCGAACAACAAGTTCCGAGTGGACTGCTTCAGAGCCCACCTATTCCGGAATGGAAGTGGGATAATATCACGATAGATTTCGTGACAGGATTTCCCACAACCAGGAATAGGAATGATGCTGTCTAGGTAATAGTGGATCGGCTGACCAAGTCTGCCCACTGCATGGCCATCAAAAAGACTGATGGAGTGGACTGGATTGTGAGTAAGTACATTGACGAGATTGTGAGGCTACACGGAGTACCCTCAAGTATAGTTTCGGATAGAGATTCGAGGTTTACTTTTCACTTCTGGCAAGCTTTTCAGAAAGCTTTAGGAACAAGAGTGAACATGAGTACGGCTTTTCATCCCCAAACGGATGGGCAGTCGGAAAGAACTATACGAACGCTGGAGGATATGCTTTAAGCATGTGGTCTCGATTGGGGTGATTCCAGAGAACGGCATTTGCTGTTAGTGGAGTTCGCCTACAATAACAGCTTCCACTCCAGTATAGGCATGTCGCCATACGAAGCTTTGTATGGACGACCATGCAGGACACTGTTATGCTGGACCCAAGTGGGGGAGCGCAGCATGATAGGCCCCAAAATCGTGGAGGAAACCACGGAGAAGATCAAGTCCATGCCGGAAAGAACTGGAGTTTGCAGTGGGTGATATGGTCTATCTCAAAATGATTACCTTTAAAGGTAGAGTGCGAATTTCTGGTAGAAGGAAATTAGATCCAAGATACCTAGGTCCGTTCAGAGTCATAGAAAGAGTGGGTAGTGTGGCATATAAGTTGGACTTACCATCCGAGATGGAAGCCTTCCATAACGTATTCCATGTCTCCCAACTCCGGAAGTGGTTGATGGATCAGGACGTCTTAATACCAGAAATACCATCTGATCTAGGTACGAATCTAACTTTGGAAACAAGGCCGGTTTGGATCGTAGATAGGATGGAAAAAGCAATGAGAAAGAAAACAATCCAGATGGTCAAGGTCATTTGGGATTGTAATGGTCGAAAAGAGACCACTTGGGAGACAGAGGTCAGGATGACGGCCGAGTTTCCAAAATGGTTTGACCAGTCTGTGTTGGATGAAACACATGACTCGGATTTGAGGACGAATCCATTGCTAGTGGGGGAGACTTGTAACATCCCGGATCCTGAATAAGATCATTGGGACGGCCATGGTTCGAGGAAACGTACTAGTCAGTCTTAGGATATCAAGACAAGCGTTCCATGGCCAGATAAGAAGGTTAAGGACGTAAGGAAACTTAGACTTAACCTTATACAAGTCGAGAGTCAGCTAGGAAGGGTAAGACGGTAGCTGGACGGATGGAACAAGTAGCTTGACCAGCTCAACGGAGTTAGGTTAAGCTCACTCCAGCTCGGCCACTACTAAGTCAACTGCACTAGCTGAACTACTAGCTCACTCAGCAGAAGCAGCTGGGAGTCAGCTCATCTCACCTGGACGGACTGTTCGGGTTTCGGTCTGATGGTCTGGGTTCGGGCCGGTGGCGGGCCATGGGGATCCGGCCATGAGGCCATGGACCGTTGGAGCTTGGGACAAGGCCGTGGGCTAAGTCCAGAGGGATTGGGTAAAGGCCTCTGTCCGACCCAAACCCATGTGGTATTGGCGAAGGGACGCATGCGGCCGAGAGGGTGTAACCCTTGGCCGATGGTGCCTATCCGCTGGCCAGTCATGC
>NW_022610895.1:75000-91398 GCF_000309985.2 Brassica rapa
TAAAGCAAGAGATCACGTGTCATATCTCGAAGAATGCTTTGCACAACTAAATTCCCATAACATGAAGCTCAACCCGACGAAATGTAGATTCGCCGTGGCATCGGGAGAATTCCTCGGCTACTTGGTCACATACCGCGGCATCGAAGCAAATCCAAAACAGATCAACGCACTAATCGAGATGGCCTCACCAAAGAATAAGCGGGAAGTCCAAAGACTGACCGGCAGAATCGCAGCGCTTAACCGATTTATTTCACGATCAACAGACAAGTGCCTGCCCTTCTACGACGTCCTGCGAGGAAATAAAAAATTCGAATGGTCGGAAGAATGCAAAAATGCCTTCCAACAGCTGAAGCGTTATTTAGCTACTCCTCCAGTCCTCGCAAAACCCGTGGAAGGGGAGCCTTTATTCTTGTACATCGCTGTGTCGGTAACGGCCGTAAGCGGAGTCCTGATCAGGGAAGAACGCGGGGAGCAAAAACCTATTTTCTACATAAGCAAAACCTTGCTGGATGCCGAATCTAGGTATCCATCGATGGAAAAATTGGCATGCGCGGTTGTAACATCGGCCCAAAAACTAAGACCATATTTCCAATCCCACGCAATCGTCATCCTCACGACCTTTCCCTTACGGACAATTTTGCATAGCCCGAGTCAGTCAGGCCGACTGGCTAAGTGGGCGGTCGAGTTGAGCGAGTATGACATCGAATACCGACCAAGGACGAGCGCAAAATCACAAGTGCTCGCAGACTTCTTGGTCGAACTTCCAACGGGAACAATAACCAATGAGGAACCAAATTCCACCTGGCTCCTCCACGTCGACGGATCCTCATCCAAGCAAGGATCAGGTATCGGGATCCGTCTCACATCTCCAACGAACGAGATCTTGGAACAATCGTTCAGGCTAGAATTCCATGCCTCAAACAACGAGGCCGAATACGAAGCATTAAACGCAGGTCTACGTTTGGCTCACGGCTTAAAAATACATAATCTCCACGCTTACTGCGACTCCCAGTTAGTGGCCAGTCAATTCAGCGGATAGTATGAAGCCAGAGACGAACGGATGGACGCGTACCTTAAACTGGTCCAAGGTCTAGCTCAAGACTTCGACTGTTTCGCCCTTACCCGGATCCCCCGTTCTGAGAATGTCCAGGCAGACACCCTCGCGGCCCTAGCATCAAGTTCCGATCCAGGACTCAAAAGGGTAATTCTGGTCGAATTCATCGAACATCCGAGTATCGGACCGCCAGTCGTCGTCAATCTCATAGAGGGTCAAGACAATGAGGAAGAAGAAATTACGATACCACCACCATCGGAGCAATCTGATTACGGCTGTGATACCCCATGGCTTCAGATGATTTGAGACTACATTGTCGACGGCCAACTGCCCGCCGAAAAATGGGCAGCTCGCAAGGTCCGAACACAGGACGCACGCTACGTAACAGTGGACGGCGAAATCTACAAATGGAGATTTTCCGGACCACTCCTGACGTGCCTGGAAGGAGAAAAGGCGAGGAAAGTAATGGAGGAAATACATTCCGGCTCCGGCGGCAACCATTCCGGCGGAAGATCACTAGCCGTGAAAATCAAACGCCACGGATACTATTGGCCAACAATGATCGGAGATTGCGAGAAATTCGCACGAAAATGCGAAAAATGCCAAAGGCATGCGCCAACTATCCGACAACTGGCCGAAGTTCTTTCCTCCATCACATCGCCCTATCCCTTTATGCGCTGGGCCATGGATATTGTCGGACCTCTGCATAATTCAAAGCAAAAGCGTTTCCTTCTAGTCCTTACCGATTTTTTCTCAAAATGGGTAGAGGCGGACTCGTACGCAAGTATAAAAGACATCCAAGTCGATAATTTCGTATGGAAAAACATCATCTGTAGGCATGGAGTTCCTTACGAAATCGTAACCGATAACGGGTCTCAGTTCATTTCCACCCGATTCGAGGCATTCTGCAAAAAATGGAAGATACGACTCAACAAGTCAACTCCCAGATATCTGCAGTGCAACGGACAGGCTGAAACAATCAACAAGACCATTCACGACGGACTGAAGAAACGCTTAGAGGCCAAAAAAGGCAGATGGGCCGACGAACTCGAGGGAGTCCTCTGGTCTCACCGTACCACCCCAAGGCGAGCAACGGGAGAAACTCCCTTCGCCCTGGTATACGGCACGGAATGCATGATTCCCGCAGAAGTAGAATTTCCCGGTGTTCGAAGAAGGTTCTTACCCGAATGAGAGGAACTCAACGATGCTATGCTCTTGGATGATCTCGACCTCATTAACGAGCGCCGAGATCGAGCGCTCATCCGAATCCAAAACTACCAGCACGCCGCTGCGAGATACTATAGTTCCAACGTACGGAATCGTAGGTTCAATCAGGGAGATCTGGTCCTTCGCAAAGTCTTCCAAAACACCGCTGAACGAAACGCGGGAAAACTCGGACCAAACTGGGAAGGTCCCTATAAAATCGAAAAAGTCGTCCGACCAGGTTCTTACGAAATAGCCAACATGCAAGGCACAAAAATCCCTAGAACCTGGAACGCGATGCATCTCAAAAAATACTATCACTAAACAAACCAACTCGCAATCACTGAACTACGAGACGGCTTGATCTCCGCAAGGAGTACGTAGGCAGTTTGTCGATAGGCAAATTCAGCTGTCCCCCGTCATTGAAAAAGGGGGGGAGTGGGTACGTATACTCGTATACTCCCAAAAAAATCGAAAAACTTCTTACCACGCTTTTGGCGTTTCCAACTTATCAAAACATCCTCACTCGTAAAATCGGAACGAGGTCTTCGGAAATTAGTCGGCCGCTTAGGAGAAGCAACCTTTAGCATCGCGAGACGTCGCAAAAGATGCCTCAAAGTTTATTTCTTTCGAGCGAACAAAACCTCAGTCACAAAAAAGGCATATGTATATGCACAAACTAACACGTATTTTGCGCAAAATATTCAAAACAACGGCACGCGCCACCAAGTCCGATGCTGATCACATCGAACTCACAAACGTCCTAAACAGACATAGCCATCTCACGGAGATGACTCTCTTGCATCCGACACAAGGATAATAGCGCTATAAAAGAAATCCGAAATTTTGGTCTAGCACTTCCGGCCTCCGGAGAGATGCTCGGTTCGTATCAAACAAGTCATATAAGCCGAGAACCTATCGCGGACTTTATATCGATACGAATCAGGAAGAAATCGCGACAGGAAAAACGATAGCCGGTTAGTCACCGCACAATCCTTAAACCGAAAGTAAACCTAGGTCTTGCCCTAAACCCAGCGCACTGGTCTCTAACATCTCAAAGACATGATATCGAAAGATAAGAGATTCTTAAACCATGCCTCTATGTTTATGTTCGACACCTTCAACACCCCCGCAGAGTTCACATCTCGCGGAAGAACTCTCGAAACAGATCTCAAATGAAACATTTCACAATCGAAGAAGGATATGAGACGACAACTCATCACCTTCCTCCCCACAATTCACAAACTCATAAAAAAGCATTATCCGATTATCGTACTATAGAAAGAAAGCCGCGGAGCGGCAGGGATTCAAAGCCACACACGGCCAGTCCCAAAATACAAACAAGGCCATTCAAAGCCGAAACATAAAAACATAAAAAAAATCTCTCGCAAGAGATCTAACCCAAGTCACCCTCAGAACTTACGCCCCCTCTTCACCCGCTGCCTCGTCTGAGCCTGGAGCCACGTCGCTTCCGTTCTCTCCGACCATCGGGTCTTTCCCCTCTGGGTCTTCTGAACACGTCGGAAGGAAGCACGCGGATTTCAGGTCGGCCAGGATAAGACCGAAATCTCCATCCTCGGCCGCCATATCTCCCTTGCAGCCGGACAGTCGGGCCTCTTCGGCCTCCAAGGTCGGGGGAGTCTCACTTTGGAACGACCAAACCACGGCCATCCCGCCCTCAATCGTCGCGAAAGCGAAATCCCTGCTCCGGATACACTCGAGGGAACCCAGGGAAGAAGAAATCTTCGCCAAGCGAGCTTGAAACTCCGCACGAAGGGCATCCGTAGCCTCTTGGATCCCGCGGCGCGCTAGTCCCGCGTCACTCTTGATCTGACGCTGGATTCGACGCACCTCCGAGGATTTGGCCTTCCTGGCCTTCTTTTCCTTAAGCAAGGAACTCGCCGTCTTCCCGAGGTCCCTCTCAAGGTCTCCTACCGCAACCTCGAGCTTCGACACTTTCGCAGAGTGAGATTCCTCGACAGCCGTCAACATAGCCTCGGTTTCGGACCATCTGCCCTGAAGCTCCACCAACTCCCCGGAAAGGCGACTGGTCTCAGAACCACATTCGCTGATCATCCCATCGATCAACGATATGAACTGCGAACGGTAAAAATTCTTAAGAATAAGTCCGAGCTCGAGCCAAAGCTCGGTCGCTATGTAGCGACCGAGAGCTCGTCCCGCTCGGTCGCTACGAAGCGACCGGGCTCGAGCCAAAATTCGGTCGCTGTGTAGCGATTGAACCTTTCCGAACATCGATACGACACCAGTTCTTGCATTCTCGTCAAACCTTCGAATGCTATCTCCCGAAGACCGTAGCAAGCTCAGTCCATGTTTCCCGCCATTCTATTTCATCGATCAAACTTAGCGGATTAGAAACCGCGAAAAACTCATAGTAAACGTGTCGAGTCGGAAGACGGCCCAAAGGGACCTAAAACACGACTCGAGGCCCATCCTATGATTTTCCTAACCAAAAGCCCGTAAACCACAGCATGGTTTACGCTTGGCCCACAAGGAAGGATAAATGTCAAGTTTCTGCGGATAAATACGGAAGTTTTGAAGATAATTGTGAAGATCGGGAAAAATGGAATATCTCCATTTTTATGCTATGACGGCTTAAGGGCAGAAGAGTAAAAGCGTAAACCGACCTTGGAGCTAGTATATAAGGAGTCCTAGGCGAGGAGCAAGGGGAGAGAACTTTTTTAGAGCAAACTTAGCACTTAGAGCAATTTAGGCAATTTTCCGTTTTTGTTATTTCGAGCTGCGACTCAATTAGGTTTAGCCGTCTTAGGGTTGCTAGAACTAGGAATCTCGCCGACAGCTCTCGAGCCCAGGCTTATACCTTGTTGTAAACGCTCATACGCAGATTCAGAATAAGATCTTCTTTGCTCTCTTTTTCGAGTTATTATTTTTATCGTTGTTATTCTCGTGTTCTGATTGCTTGACGTGTGGTAATTAGCAGATATCCGGGTCCTCTGGGAAATTAGGGTTTTCCTAGTTTATTTAAACGGAAATCGACAGTGCGAATTTTGGTTCCCACAACGACCTGAATATTATAGGAACCTCTGGAGAGATTTCCCAGACAGTCGAATGTCTAAAGAAAGAATTCGAGATGAAAGACTTAAGGAAAACTAAGTTCTGTTTGGGACTGCAATTTGAGTATGTAGAGAAAGGAATCCTTGTGCATCAAAAGACTTATACAGAAAAGATACTCGAGCAGTTTTATATGGACCAGGCTCATCCCTTGTCGAGTCCTATGGTCGTGAGGTCCTTAGACCTAGAGAAGGAACCATTCAGACATAAGAAGCCGGACGAGGAGACACTCGGGCCGGAAGTGCCTTACTTAAGTGCCATTGGAGCCTCAATGTATTTAGCTAGTCATACTAGACAGGACATCAGCTTTGCCGTGAGCTTACTTTCTAGATTCAGTTTATGCCTGACTCTTAGGCACTGAAATGGAATAAAACATCTGTTCAGATATCTGCAAGGAACAAAAGACCTCGGATTGTTCTATACCGGCCGGCCAGGAGAGAGTTTGGCCGGGTATGCAGACGCTGGGTACTTATCTGACCCACATCATGATAGATCTCAGACAGGCTATGTGTTTATGCACAGTGGGGCTGCAGTATGTTGGCGGTCCACGAAACAGACCTTAGTGGCCACATCCTCTAATCATGCCGAGATCATAGCCATGTATGAAGCAAGCCGAGAGCTTGTTTGGTTGAGGAACATGACCGGCCACATCCTGAAAGAGAGTGGTCTGCCCGTGGGAAAGGAAAAGGAAGAGCCAACGATCATCTATGAGGACAATGCAGCTTGCATAGCTCAGCTCAAAGATGGATATATCAAGGGAGATAGAACAAAGCACATCCTGCCCAAGTTCTTCTTCACCCACGACCTGCAGAAGGCAAAGGAAGTTCAAGTGGTTCAAGTTCGGTCCGGTGACAACTCAGCCGACCTCTTCACCAAGTCTCTGCCAACCTCAATGTTCAAGAAGCTGGTTCATCAGATAGGAATGCGCCAGTTGAAGGATCTTCAGTGATGCCTTCATCAGGGGAGTGTCGTGCGTTGTACTCTTTTTCCTGTCTATGGTTTCCATTTTTCCCAGCTTGGGCTTTTGGTTTTCCTAGAGAGGTTTTAATGAGGCAACCTCGTGCATGATACAAACCCATATGGTTATAGCATCCAAGGGAGAGTGTTATAAATCATGAGTGGATTGCTATTAACCAAGACAAGAAGAGAAGGCCCATCAGGCCACGACCAGGCCCAGCCGCAGCCGCGGCCGCGTCTGGAGGAGAGAGAGTCGGACACTCTTTGGCCGACTTTAGGATTAGGATGTTTTCCTTTTCTCTTCATCTTTATCTTTAGTAGTTTTCCTATTTACCCTTTGATTAGGATTTGTACTCTTTACTTTTATACTTATCTTGTAACCCCTATATAAAGGGAACTTATATTCAGAAATAAGACACACGATTTCCCCATTCTTTTACAACACCTTTCATTCATCCCTTCAGTACGCTTGCCCTTCAGAACGCTTGGCCTCGATCATACGACAATAAAAACAAAGGGGAAAATGTTTACACTTGGTGGGATTATGAAAAGTCGAGCCAGCATAAGTACACTTGGACCATCAGTTCATTAGAACTCGGGCTAGCATCAATCAGACTGACTTGGACAGTCCAGTCCATCAAAACTCGAGCTCATGTTCAGATCAGTACACGAACAGATCACAGAAAGGGCCAGCGTGCTGATATGTGTACTGACATGGTGCATCAGTTGTCCAAAATCAGTACACGAACAGTCCATGGGAAGGACGAGCATGCTGATATGTGTAGTCAGCGTGCTGATATATGTACTGATCGACAGTCCACAGACAGGCTATGGTTGTCCAAAATCAGCATAAGGAAGGACCAGCGTGCTGATATGTGTACTGATGAACAGCCACGGACATTCTGTGTGTGCTGACGGACAGCCACGGACGTCCTGTGTGTGCTGACGGACCCACACGGACGTCCTGTCTGTGCTGACGGACACACACAAACGTCCTGTGTGTACTGAACAGACAGCCCACGTGGGCCAAAATCACCCGAACAGTCCACGGGAAGAGCCAGCGTGCTGAGTCCAAGGACCAGCGTGCAGATATCTGTACTGATGGACAGCCACGAACGTCTTGTGTGTGCTGACGGACACACACGGACACACACGGACAGCTACAGATGTCCTGTGTGTGCTGGCGGACACCCACGGACGTCCTGTGTGTACTTAACAGTCAGCCCACGTGGGCCAAAATCACCCGAACAGTCCACGGGAAGGGCCAGCGTGCTGAGTCCAAGGACCAACGTGCTGATATGTGTACTGATGGACAGCCACGGACGTCCTGTGTGTGCTGACGGACACATACAGACACACACGGACAGCCACGAACGTCCTATGTGTGCTGGCGGACACCCAGGGACGTCCTGTGAATACTGAAGAGACAGCCCACGTGGGCCAAAATCACCTGAACAGTCCACGGGAAGGGTCAGCGTGCTGAGTCCATGGACCAACGTGCTTATATGTGTACTGATGGACAGCCACAGAAGTCCTGTCTGTGCTGACGGACACACACGGACACACACGGGCACACACGGATGTTCTGTGTATGCTGACGGACACACACGGACGTCCTAGGTGTGCTAACGGACACCCACGGACGTCCTGTGTGTACTGAACAAACAGCCCACATGGGCCAAAATCACCCAAACAGTCTACAGGAAGGGCCAGCGTGCTGAGTCCAAGGACCAGCGTGCTGATATGTGTGCTGATGGACAGCCACAGACGTCCTGTGTGTGCTGACGGACACACACGGACATCCTGTGTGTGCTGACGGACAGCCATGGACAGCTACAGACGTCCTGTGTGTGCTGGCGGACACCCATGGACGTCCTGTGTGTACTGAACATACAGCCCACATGGGCCAAAATCACCTGAACTGTACACAGGAAGGGCCAGCGTGCTGAGTCCAAGGGCCAGCGTGCTGAGTCCAAGGACCAGCGGGCTGATATGTGTACTGATGGACAGCCACGGACGTCCTGTGTGTGCTGACAAACACACACGGACACACACAGACAGCCACGGACGTCTTGTGTGTGCTGGCGGACACCCACGAACGTCCTCTGTGAAATGAACAGACAGCCCACGTGGGCCAAAATCACCCAAACTGTCCACTGGAAGGGTCAGCGTGCTGAGTCAACGGACTAATGTGCTGATATGTGTACTGATGGACAGCCACAGCCGTCCTGTGTATGCTGACGGACACACACGAACGTCATGTGTTTGCTGCCAGACACCCACAGACGTCCTGTGTGTACTGAACAGACAGCCCACGTGGGCCAAAATCACCCGAACAGTCCACGGGAAGGGTCAGCATGCTGAGTCCAAGGACCAACGTGCTGATATGTGTACTGATGGACAGCCACAGACGTCCTGTGTGTGCTGACGGACACACACGGACACACAAAGACAGCCACTGACGCCGTGTGTGTGCTGACGGAGAAACACGAACGTCCTGTGTGTGCTGACGGACACCCACGGACGTCCTGTGTGTACTGAACAGACAGCCCACGTGGGCCAAAATCACATGAACAGTCCACGGGAAGGGTCAGCGTGCTGAGTCCATGGACCAACGTGCTGATATGTGTACAGATGGATAGCCACAGACGTCCTGTGTGTGCTGACGGACACACACAGACACACACAGACAGCCACGGACGTCCTGTGTATGCTGACGGACAAACACGGACGTCCTGTGTGTGCTGACGGACACCCACACACGTCCTGTGTGTACTGAACAGACAGCCCACGTGGGCCAAAATCACCCGAACAGTCCACAGGAATGTCCAGCGTGCTGAGTCCAAGGACCAGCGGGCTGATATGTGTACTGATGGACAGCCACGGTCATCTTGTGTGTGCTGACGGACACACACGGAATTCTTGTGTGTGCTGACAGACAGCCACAGACAGCAACGAACGTCCTGTTTGTGCTGGCGGACACCCACGGACGTCCTGTGTGTACTGAACAGACATCCCACGTGGGCTAAAATCACCCAAATAGTCAACGGGAAGGGCCAGCGTGCTGAGTCCAAGGACCAGCGTGCTGATATTTGTACGGATGGACAGACACGGACACACTTGGTTAGCCACGGACGTCCTGTGTGTGCTGACGGACAGCCACAGAAAGCCACCGACATCCTGTTTGTGCTGGCGGACACCCACGGTCGTCCTGTGTGTACTGAACAGACAGCCCACATGGGCCAAAATCACCCGAACAGTCCACGGGAAGGGTCAGCGTGCTGAGTCCAAGGACCAACGTGCTGATATGTGTACTGATGGACAGCTACGGACATCCTGTGTGTGCTGACGGACACACATGAACACACACGGACAAACAAGGACAGCCACGGACGTCCTGTGTGTGCTGACGGACACACACGGACGTCCTGTGTGTGCTGACGGACACCCACGGACGTCCTGTGTGTACTGAACAGACAGCCCACGTGGGCCACAATCACCCGAACAGTCCATGGGAAGGGCCAGCGTGCTGAGTCCAAGGACCAGCGTGCTGATATGTGTACTGTTGGATAACCATGGACGTCCTGTGTGTGCAGACGGACACACACGGACACACACAGACAGCCACGGACGTCCTGTGTGTGCTAGCGGACACCCACTGACGTCCTCTGTGTACTGAACAGACAGCCCACGTGGGCCAAAATCACCCGAACTGTCCACGGGAAGGGTCAGCGTGCTGAGTCAAAGGACCAATGTGCTGATACGTGTACTGATGGACAGCCACATACGTCATGTGTGTGCTGACGGACACACACGGACAGCCACGGACGTCCTGTGTGTGCTGACGGACACACACATACGTAATGTGTGTGCTGACAGACACCCACAGATGTCCTGTGTGTAATGAACAGACAGCTCACGTGGGCCAAAATCACCCGAACAGTCCACTGGAAGGGTCAGCGTGCTGATATGTGTACTGATGGACAGCCACGGACGTCCTGTGTGTGCTGACGGACACACACGGACACACACAGACAGCCACTGACGCCCTGTGTGTGCTGACGGAGACACACAGACGTCCTGTGTGTGCTGAACAGACAGCCCACATGGGTCAAAATCACCCGAACAGTCCACGGGAAGGGTCAGCGTGCTGAGTCCAAGGACCAACGTGCTGATATGCGTACTGATGGACAGCCACGCACGTCCTGTGTGTGCTGACGGACACACACAGACATACATTGACGTCTTGTGTGTGCTGACGGACAGCCACGGACAGCCACAAACGTCCTGTTTGTGCTGGAAGACACCCACAGACGTCCTGTGTGTACTGAACAGACAGCCACGTAGGCCAAAATCACCCAAACAGTCCACGGGAAGGGCCAGCGTGCTGAGTCCAAGGACCAGCGTGCTGATATTTATACTGATGGACAGACACGGACGTCCTGTGTGTGCTGACGTACACAAACGGACACACACAGACACACAAGGACAGCCACGGATGTCCTGTGTGTGCTAGTGGACACCCACGGACGTCATGTGTGTACTGAACAGACAGCCCACGTGGGCCAAAATCACCCGAACAGTCCACGGGAAGGGTCAGCGTGCTAAGTCCAAGGACCAACGTGCTGATATGTGTACTGATGGACAGCCACAGACGTCCTGTGTGTGCTGACGGACACACACGGACAAACAAGGACAGCCACATACGTCATGTCTGTGCTAGCGGACACCCATGGACGTCCTGTGTGTACTGAACAGACAGCCCACGTGGGCCAAAATCTCCCGAACAGTCCATGGGAAGGGTCAGTGTGCTGAGTCCAAGGACCAACGTGCTGATATGTGTACCTATGGACAGCCACGGACGTCCTGTGTGTGCTGAAGGAAACACACGGACAGCCACGGATGACCTGTGTATGCTGACGGACACACACGGACGTCCTGTGTGTGCTGACGGACGCCCACGGACGTCCTGTGTGTACTGAACAGACAGCCCACGTGGGCCAAAATCACCCGAACAGTCCACAGGAAGGGCCAGCGTGCTGAGTCCAAGGACCAGCGGGCTGATATGTGTACTGATGGACAGCCACGGACGTCCTGTGTGTGCTGGCGGACACACACGGACACACATGGACGTCTTGTGTGTCCTGACGGACAGCCACGGACAGCCACAAACGTCCTGTTTGTGCTGGCAGACACCCACAGACGTCCTGTGTGTACTGAACAGACAGCCCACGTGGGCCAAAATCACCCAAACAGTCCACAGGAAGGGCCAGCATGCTGAGTCCAAGGACCAGCGTGCTGATATTTATACTGATGGACAGACACGAAGGTCCTGTGTGTGCTGACGTACACACACGGACACACACATACACACAAGGACAGCCGCGGATGTCCTGTGTGTGCTAGTGGACACCCACGGACGTCCTGTGTGTACTGAACAAACAGCCCACGTGGGCCAAATCACCCGAACAGTCCACGGGAAGGGTCAGCGTGCTAAGTCCAAGGACCAACGTGCTGATATGTGTACTGATGGACAGCCAGAGACGTCCTATGTGTGCTAACGGACACACACGGACAAACAAGGACAGCCACATACGTCATGTGTGTGCTAGCGGACACCCATGGACGTCCTGTGTGTACTGAACAGACAGCCCACGTGGGCCAAAATCACCCGAACAGTCCATGGGAAGGGTCAGTGTGCTGAGTCCAAGGACCAACGTTCTGATATGTGTACCGATGGACAGCCACGGATGTCCTGTGTGTGCTGACGGACACACACGGACACACAGATAGCCACGGACCCTCTGTGTGTGCTGACGGAGACACATGGACGTCCTGTCTGTGCTGACGGACATCCACGGACGTCCTGTGTGTACTTTACAGACAGCCCACGTGGGACAAAATCACCCGAACAGTCAACAGGAAGGGCCAGCGAGTTGAGTCCAAGGACCAGCGTCCGGATATGTGTACTGATGAACAGCCACGGACGTCCTGTGTGTGCTGATGGACACAGACAAACACACACTGACACACACGGACAGCCCCGGACGTCTTGTGTGTGCTGACGGACAGCCACTGATGTCCTGTGTGTGCTGGCAGACACCCACGGACGTCTTGTGTGTACTGAACAGACAGCCCACGTGGGCCAAAATCACCCAAACAGTCCACGAGAAGGGCCAGCGTGCTGATATGTGTACTGATGGACAGCTACAGACGTCCTGTGTGTGCTGACGGACACACATGGACGTCATGTGTGTTCTTACAGACACCCACAGACGTCATGTGTGTACTGAACAGACAGCCCACGTGGGCCAAAATCACCCGAACAGTCCATGGGAAGGGCCAGCGTGCTGATATGTGTACTGATGGACAGCCACGAACGTCCTGTGTGTGCTGACGGACACACACAGACACACACGGATAGGAATAGACGTCCTGTATGTGCTGGCGGACAGCCACGAACGTCCTGTGTGTACTGAACAGACAGCCCACGTGGGCCAAAATCACCCGAACAGTCCACGGGAAGCGTCAGCGTGCTGAGTCCAAGGACCAACCTCCTGATATGTGTACTGATGGACAGCCACGGACATCCTGTGTGTGCTGACGGACACACACAGAAAGCCACGGATGTCCTGTCTGTGCTGACGGACACACATGGACGTCCTGTGTGTGCTGACGGACATCCACGGACGTCCTGTGTGTACTGAACAGACAGCCCACGTGGGCCAAAATCACCCGAACAGTCCACGGGAAGGGCCAGCGTGCTGAGTCCAAGGACCAGCGGGCTGATATGTGTACTGATGGACAGCCACGAACGACCTGTGTGTGTTGATGGACACACACAGACAGCCACGGATGTCCTGTGTGTGCTGATGGACACACACGGACGTCATGTGTGTGTTGACGGACACCCACGGACATCCCGTGTGTACTGAATAGAAAGCCCAATAGGGCGAAAATCACCCAAACAGTCCACGGGAAGGGCCAGCGTGCTGAGTCCAAGGACCAGCGTGCTGATATTTATACTGATGGACAGTCACGAACGTCTTGTGTGTGCTGACGGACACACACGGACACACACGGACAGCTACAGATGTCCTGTGTGTGCTGGCGGACACCCACGGACGTCCTGTGTGTACTTAACAGTCAGCCCACGTGGGCCAAAATCACCCGAACAGTCCACGGGAAGGGCCAGCGTGCTGAGTCCAAGGACCAACGTGCTGATATGTGTACTGATGGACAGCCACGGACGTCCTGTGTGTGCTGACGGACACATACAGACACCACACGGACAGCCACGAATTTCCTATGTGTGCTGGCGGACACCCAGGGAAGTCCTGTGAATACTAAAGAGACGCCCACGTGGGCCAAAAATCACCTGAACAGTCCACGGGAAGGGTCAGGTGCTGAGTCCATGGACCAACGTGCTTATATGTGTACTGATGGACAGCCACAGAAGTCCTGTCTGTGCTGACGGACAGACACGGGACACACACGGGCACACACGGATGTTCTGTGTATGCTGACCGGACAAACACGGACGTCCTAGGTGTGGCTAACGGAAACCACACGGAGTCCTGTGTGTACTGAACAAAACAGCCCACATGGGCCAAAAAATCACCCCCAAACAGTCTACAGGGAAGGGCCAGCGTGCTGAAGGTCCAAGGAACCAGCGTGCTGATATGGTGCTGATGGACAGCCACCGACGTCCTGTGTGTGCTGACGGACACACACGGACTCCTGTGTGTGCTGACGGACAGCCATGGACAGCTACAGACGTCCTGTGTGTGCTGGCGGACACCCATGGACGTTCCTGTGTGTACTGAACATACAGCCCACATGGGCCAAATCACCCTGAACTGTACACAGGAAGGGCCAGCGTGCTGAGTCCAAGGGCCAGCGTGCTGAGTCCAAGGGCCAGCGTGCTGAGTCCAAGGACCAGCGGGCTGATATGTGTACTGATGGACAGCCACGGACGTCCTGTGTGTGCTGACAAACACACACGGACACACACAGACAGCCACGGACGTCTTGTGTGTGCTGGCGGGCGACACCACGAACGTCCTCTGTGAACTGAACAGACAAGCCACGTGGGCCAAAATCACCCAAACTGTCCACTGGAAAGCGGGTCGCGTGCTGAGCAACGGACTAATGTGCTGATATGTGTACTGATGGACAGCCACAGCCGTCCTGTGTGTGCTGACGGACACACACGAACGTCATGTTGTTTGCTGCCAGACACCCACAGACGCCTGTGTGTACTGAACAGACAGCCCACGTGGGCCAAAATCACCCGAAACAGTCCACGGGAAGGGTCAGCATGCTGAGTCCAAGGACCAACGTGCTGATATGTGTACTGATGGACAGCCACGGATGTCCTGTGTGTGCTGACGGACACACACGGACACACAAAGACAGCCACTGACGCCGTGTGTGTGCTGACGGAGAAACACGAACGTCCTGTGTGTACTGAACAGACAGCCCACGTGGGCCAAAATCACATGAACAGTCCACGGAAGGGTCAGCGTGCTGAGTCCATGGACCAACGTGCTGATATGTGTACAGATGGATAGCCACAGACGTCCTGTGTGTGCTGACGGACACACACAGACACACACAGACAGCCACGGACGTCCTGTGTGCTGACGGACAAAACGGACGTCCTGTGTGTGCTGACGGACACCCACACACGTCCTGTGTGTACTGAACAGACAGCCCACGTGGGCCAAAATCACCCGAACAGTCCACAGGAATGTCCAGCGTGCTGAGTCCAAGGACCAGCGGGCTGATATGTGTACTGATGGACAGCCACGGACATCTTGTGTGTGCTGACGGACACACACAGAATTCTTGTGTGTGCTGACAGACAGCCACGGACAGCAACGAACGTCCTGTTTGTGCTGGCGGACACCCACGGACGTCCTGTGTGTACTGAACAGACATCCCACATGGGCTAAAATCACCCAAATAGTCAACGGGAAGGGCCAGCGTGCTGAGTCCAAGGACCAGCGTGCTGATATTTGTACGGATGGACAGACACGGACGTCCTGTGTGTGCTGACGGACACACACGGACACACTTGGTTAGCCACGGACGTCCTGTGTGTGCTGACGGACAGCCACAGAAAGCCACAGACATCCTGTTTGTGCTGGCGGACACCCACGGTCGTCCTGTGTGTACTGAACAGACAGCCCACATGGGCCAAAATCACCCGAACAGTCCACGGGAAGGGTCAGCGTGCTGAGTCCAAGGACCAACGTGCTGATATGTGTACTGATGGACAGCTACGGACATCCTGTGTGTGCTGACGGACACACATGAACACACACGGACAAACAAGGACAGCCACGGACGTCCTGTGTGTGCTGATGGACACACACGGACGTCCTGTGTGTGCTGACGGACACCCACGGACGTCCTGTGTGTACTGAACAGACAGCCCACGTGGGCCACAATCACCCGAACAGTCCCATGGGAAGGGCCCAGCGTGCTGAGTCCAAGGACCAGCGTGCTGATATGTGTACTGTTGGATAACCATGGACGTCTGTGTGTGCAGACGGACACACACGGACACACACAGACATCCACGGACGTCCTGTGTGTGCTAGCGGACACCCACTGACGTCCTCTGTGTACTGAACAGACAGCCCACGTGGGCCAAAATCACCCGAACTGTCCACGGGAAGGGTCAGCGTGCTGAGTCAAAGGACCAATGTGCTGATACGTGTACTGATGGACAGCCACATACGTCATGTGTGTGCTGACGGACACACACGGACAGCCACGGACGTCCGGTGTGTGCTGACGGACACACCATACGTAATGTGTGTGCTTGCAGACCCCCACAGACGTCCTGTGTGTATGAACAGACAGCTCACGTGGGCCAAAAGCACCCACCAGTAACAGCCACGGGAAGGGTCAGCGTGCTGATATGTGTACTGATGGACAGCCACGGACGTCCTGTGTGTGCTGACGGACACACACGGACACACACAGACAGCCACTGACGCCCTGTGTGTGCTGACGGAGACACACAGACGTCCTGTGTGTGCTGAACAGACAGCCCACATGGGTCAAAATCACCCGAACAGTTC
>NW_022610896.1:0-20414 GCF_000309985.2 Brassica rapa
CGAACGGAACACATCTGGGAACTCAGACCCCAAGGGTCCTCAGATAGATCTTTCTGATCATCAGACCTGCCATGCTCCATAGTGGTAATTGTGGTCAAATATGCTTGGAAAATGTATCTTGGCTAAGCCGGTTCATCTTAGAATTCGATAATTCACAAGCATGATACCCTACCTTACCTCAACTCTTTCTTGGCTCACCCCAACTAAGGTTTCATAGTCATCATAATTTTGGAAATAATTTCGGTATGGAATGCATCATCATAGAGCGTTGTCCTAAACAGGATCAAGCATGCTCTGATACCAACTTGTAAGACCCGATCCCGGCCACCTAGGCCGCGGTCGATGCCTCACGTCGCTCGGTCCACTTCCTGGCCAAACCTCTTAATTTCTGCCCATTATTTATAATATCGCCTAAAGGCGAGGGCTAACTTAGACCTTAGCTAAAGACTTACCTAGTGATTAATAGTCTAGATCCTTTCAACAGATACGCAGCGGAATATTCTCTAGTTAACCATTGGTCTAAAACCAATCTAACACTTGTCTGGTCGAATCACCTTAGCCTTGGTCAGTTTACTCAACTACCAATTAGCTTAAAGGTCAATCCTAAACCTAAACCGAGCCATACGATTCTGAGGTTCCATTCCCCTAAACCATTCTATCTAGATCTACATAAGTAAATGCTAGATCATACCTTTGCCACATCTATGGAGCTTATTAGATCATCGGTCCTCCATTGACTCGAATTGCTCTTGGTTAACAGCTGGACCATGATCACTCAATGATCTTACTTATGGTCCTTATCTTGAATCATGCGTCAAACAGCTCCCCTAGGTACTTAGTCATTCAACCAACCATCCCCACAGACATAAGTAACCTTTGAGAAGTCTTTGAAAGGATAAGGGTTTGCATCTGGCCTTTCTCGGCTCATGCACAATCCAAAATCCTTTTGCCTTATAGGTAATAGTACCAAGTCCATCTTCTGGACTGACAAAGCTCATTAGATCCTATGTCAATCAACCAACCATCCTCACATGACTTGGAACTGATGAGTCATCATCTGGCCTGACCGGCCTTGGGACTTAACCCAGACAACATATATGATTTGTTCATACCAACCGATGCATTCAGTAATCAGGTTAGGACCGACACCTTGAACCATCATTCAGAGGTTAGGTCGTCCATACTCAACCATGATCAGATCTTACACAGCCTTCCTTGAACAATCACACTTAGGCTCAGTATCTATGGTCTACGACACATAGTACTAGCCACACACTTCGTCATGACTCTTAGCCAATCTCGAAGCTATCAACACCAAGGTTGATATCTAGAAGCATCACATCAATACTCTTACTCCAGCATCGTGACTATCCATACTAGTGTTCGGCCATCGAACCATCATCATGAAACATGATCCGACCACTAGACTTGATAAGCCATCGTCCACTTAGCATGTACTGATATAACTGGCCTTCCATTGCCATCATGTGGGTCTACCCCCCTACATAAGGCATATGGCGCCTATCCTACTCACCAACCCGAGGTTGATTGTAAGATATCCCACTTAGCCTTTGCGGCTAGAACCATCCAACCATAGTCGGATCGTCCATTGTCCCGTCTAACCGTCTGGTTAAGATCTAGGTGCGATCGGCAAGTTATAAGTCCGGCCCAAAGGCTCACGGTCTTCTTACCTGATCCAACCCAAAGCCTGGATCTATACCACCGAGTAAGGCCCAAGCCCAAACCGGATTGCCTTGCAACCGATCAGACCTTGCGACACAACACTCCGGTTAAACTAACCGTCCGTCCGTTCGACTATGCAGCCGCGGACTGTCCACTTGGTTCGGCCTAAGCCTTGAACCAATGGCACCGTTTGGAACTCACACCCTTTGGGAACTAGTACCCTTTGGACATTCGTGCCTCTTGGCAACTCATGACCCTTGGCATCTCGCACCCATTCAGATGCTCCAACCGTTCGACCTAACCGTCCGTAGGGACTGTCTGGTCCGTACGTGTGTCCGGCCTATGGCCAAAGGACCACACCTTAACCTACACAAGTCATGAACCATTGTGACTGTTCAGGGAAGGGTTGCAACCGTTCAGAACAGAACTGAACCGCCCCTATCCAATCGGATCACCTGAGGCCGGTTTAGACCATGCGCGCGCCTAACTCGTCGGTTATGGACTGCGACCGCATTACTCAACCAGAACCACGGTTATAACCAATCCCAACACATCAAAAAGGCCACGCCAATGTACAGAAGGAGTAGAAGAAGAATTGGATGAAAAGAATGAGAAGAATAGGACACAATCCAAACGCCCATGGCTAGACCGGTTCGGACTGTCCGATTGTCTTAGCCGATGAGTCGGTGGTTACCCCACTGACCCTATCTGACTGAACCACGGCTTTGGAGTCCTTCTCCAGACCTTTCTCTATGCCTTGGGTATTCATAAGCACACGGCCTCCTCTCTCCTAAACCATTCTCCTTGCCGGAGACACAAAACCACCACGACCAGCCCTTTTCCGGCCGATCTCTTGTTCGGGACTCTCTCTCTCTCTCTACGTTTTTCTTTGAGAATTTTACTCTGGAATTGGATAATGAAATCAACAGGAGAGACCCCATATTTATAGAAAACGAGGGGGTAAGTCTTGCCCCACGAACAGGCACGACTTGTTAGCGAATGGGCACCATCGGCCAAGGGTTATCCCCTTTCGGCCACTTGCATCCTTTCGCCCTTTCTGATTGGGTTTGGGGTAGGTCATATGCCCAACCCACGCCCCAAGACTCCTGGACTTAGCCCACGGCCTTGTCCAAGGACCCAACAGCCCAATGGCCTCATGGCCGGACCTCACAGCCCGCCACTGACCCGGACCATCGGCCTAAAACCCGAACAGTCCGTCTAGCTGAGATGAGCTGACTCCCAGCTGCCTCAGCTGAGTGAGCTAGTAATCCAGATAGTGGAGCTGACTTAGTAGTGGCTGAGCTGGAGTGAACTCAACCTAGCTTCGTTAAGCTGGTCGAGCTACTTCTCTATCTCGTCCAGCTACCGTGTTACTTGTCTTAGCCATCTCTTTGCTCTTATAAGGTTAAGTCTAAGTTTCCTTATGTCTTTAACCTTCTTTCTTGACCATGGAACGCTTGCCTTGATGTCCTAAGACTGGCTGGTACGTTTCCTCGAACCATGGCCGTCCCGACAATCCTTTCCAGGATTGGGGGCGTGACAACGGACGTCCTGTTTTTGCTGACGGACACCCACAGACGTCTTGTGTGTGCTGACGGACACACACGGACACACACAGACAGCCACAGATGTCATGTGTGTGCTGACGGACAGCCACATATAGCCACGGACTTTCTGTGTGTGCTGGCGGACACCCATGGACGTGCTGTGTGTACTGAACAGACAGCCCACGTGGGCCAAAATCACCCAAACAGTCCACGGGAAGGGCCAGCTTGCTGAGTCCAAGGACCAACGTGCTGATATGTGTACTGACGGACAGCCACGGCCGTCCTGTGTGTGCTGACGGACACACACGGACACACACAGACCGCCACAGACGTCCTGTGTGTGCTGACGGACACACACAGACGTCCTGTTTGTGCTGACGGACACCCACAGATGTCCTGTGTGTGCTGACGGACACACACAGACACATACGGACAGCCACGGACGTCCTGTGAGTGCTGACGGATAGCCACAGACAGCCACGTCCTGTGTGTGATGGCGGACACCCACGGACGTCTTGTGTGTACTGAGCAAACAGCCCACGTGGGCCAAAATCACCCAAACGGTCCACGGGAAGGGCCAGCGTGCTGAGTCCAAGGACCAATGTGCTGATATGTGTACTGATGGACAGCCACTGACGTCCTGTGTGTGCTGACAGACACACACGAACACACACAGACAGCCACGGACGTCCTGTGTGTGCTGACGGACACACACAGACGTTCTTTTTGTGCTGAAGGACACCCACGGACGTCTTATGTGTGCTGACGGACACACACGGACACACACAAACAGCCACAAACGTCATGTGTGTGCTGACGGACAGCCACAGATAGCCACGGACTTTCTCTGTGTGCTGGCGGACACCCACGGACGTCCTGTGTGTACTGAACAGACAGCCCACGTGGGCCAAAATCACCTAAACAGTCCATGGGAAGGGCCAGCGTGCTGAGTCCAAGGACCAACGTGCTGATATGTGTACTGATGGACAGCCATGGACGTCCTGTGTGTGCTGACGGACACACACGGACACACACAGACAGCCACAGACGTCCTGTGTGTGCTGACGGACACACACGGACGTCCTGTTTGTGCTGACGGACACCCACGGATGTCCTGTATGTACTGACGGACACACACAGACACACACGGACAGCCACAGACGTCCTGTGTGTGCTGACGGACAGCCACAGAGTCCTGTGTGTGCTGACGGACAGCCACAGACAGCCACGGACGTCCTGTGTGTGCTGGCGGACACCCACGGACGTCCTGTGTGTACTGAACAAACAGACCACATGGGCCAAAATCACCCAAACAGTCCACGGGAAGGGCCAGCGTGCTGAGTCCAAGGACCAACGTGCTGATATGTGTACTGATGGACAGCCAGAGACGTCATGTGTGTGCTAACAGACACACACGAACACACACGGACAGCCACAGACGTCCTGTGTGTGCTGACGGACACACACGGACGTCCTGTTTGTGCTGACGGACACCCACAGACGTCTTGTGTGTGCTGACGGACACACACAGACACACACAGAGAGCCACGGACGTCATGTGTGTGCTGACGGACAGCCGCAGATAGCCACGGACGTTCTGTGTGTGCTGGCGGACACCCACGGACGTCCTGTGTGTACTGAACAAACAGCCCACGTGGGCCAAAATCACCCAAACAGTCCACGGGAAGGGCCAGCGTGCTGAGTCCAAGGACCAACGTGCTGATATGTGTACTGATGGACAGCCACAGACGTCTAGTGTGTGCTGACGGACACACACATACACACACGGACAGCCACGGACGTCCTGTTTGTGCTGACGGACACACACGAACGTTCTATGTGTGCTGACGGACACTCACGGACGTCCAGTGTGTGCTGACGGACACCCACGGACGTCCTGTGTGTACTGAACATACAGCCCACATGGGCCAAAATCACCCAAACAGTGCACGGGAAGGGCCAGCATGCTGAGTCAAAGGACCAACGTGCTGATATGTGTACTGATGGACAGCCACGGACGTCCTGTGTGTGCTGACGGACACCCACAGACATCCTGTGTGTACTGAACAGACAGCCCACGTGGGCCAAAATCACCCGAACAGTCCACATGAAAGGCCAGCGTGCTGAGTCCAAGGACCAACGTGCTGATATGTGTACTGATGGACAGCCACGGATGTGACACCCCCGATCTGGTCTAAGTATAAGTTGACTCGACCAGCCGTGCAACAATTAAACAAGAACATGCACAGCCGACCACTTGTAACTGAAACCAAACCGAGAAGCCACAATGTGTACATAAACGACTAACCCGAAGTTCCCGAAATAAATCCAGGTACCTTAGGCCAACCGCCTAAGTACACATATCCTATTAGGTACAACCCGAGGCTTTACAACCTTAAGAGTAATACCCAATAGTTGGTTCGTCCGGACAAGGACTAATATCATTTGGAACCCGTACTTTAAAAACATTCTTTATACACTATATACTTATTCATTTAAAAGAATCTTACAAAATCTTATAGATTAACCTCGAGGTTTTCGGTCAACAAACCTTATACATAAAGTATATCAAAACGACTGCAAGGATAATAAAACTACCGCTGGCTAATGCCGTTCCTTCCCGTCCTAGAGTAAAGGTCTCCCACCTACTGGTTAGCTGCATATCAAATGAGTCATGAGTAACTAGTTTACCCAGTGAGTCTAATCCCACACCCAAACACATATCAATAGTATCCCGAGCAAGCGACACCATTTGAATCCAGTGGAATTATATTCCATAATTAATATAATTATAAGGCCTCTCAATCCATCCATGTGAATCTATCTTAAACATCACCTCCACGATACCCGCCAATCACTCACTCTTAATATATATATATGCTAAACCCGGAAAACCACCAAGGCTATCCAAGCCTAACGGGGAATAAATATAACCATCATCTCAATCAGATATTCCTAGATAGAACATCTAACGCTGCATGCAGTTACACGGCCTCCAGGGTGCAACCCCATCATCGTGTCTTCATGACCTTGATCCATATCGCATGACCAATTCACGGCAATGCAGGACTTTCAGGAGAGTGAGTATACAATAAGACTTCACATGATTCACACTTATTAATAGAATACTTATAGATTAGTACTTGAGAACAAGTACTAAAACTCGGGATAACCTCAAAGAATTATTCTTATTAATTCTTAAGTATTTTAACTAGATAAATACTTCATATAAAAATATAGATCAAGAGATAATACTTAATCAATCAACCATAATTACTCCTTAATTAATTCATGATTAATCCTTAATTAATCAATGATTATCCCTTAATTAATTCCTGATTAATTCTTAATTAATCAACCATATTCAATATGCAATCATGCATACTCATTCATAATTCATTCATCATCTATCTAGACTCACCTTTAAATCCATGAGATTGGCTAAGGAAGACTAGACTCGAGCTCAAGCTAATCACACTTCACTTCTGGATCACTCTCGGTTCAGAACCATCACAAGGATCAGGCTGATCCGAATACGCTCCTTGGCCATCTAAATTCAAAACATAACAGTTGGAACATAAGGTTCACTTGTCTGGTTCAAGAAGAAACTCAACTCAGTTCATAACATTTCAGTTCAGTTCTCTCATATCAGTTCGGTTCAAGACAGATTGATACCATGTTCAGCTCGGTTCAAGCTTTAACAATTTAACTCGGTTCATATCAGCTTAGTTCATGCTCAGCTAACTCCGGTTCTAATCAGTTGCCAACAGCTTAACTCGGTTATACTCAGACGACATCAGTTCAAGACAATTTCAGACCATAGACAGCTCGGCTCAGATCAGATCAGAACATACTCAGCTCAATTCAGTTCTAAACAAGATCAAATCAGTTCGGTTTAATTCCCATAATTCTTATCAGTTCGTCTACTGGTTCTATGAGTGATTAAATCATAAACCAACCAAGACTGAAGAGAACAAGACCTTAGACAACTGATCCTGACAGGTTAACCAACATACAGCAATTGGTTCTCATCAAAACATGGCTGAATCAAGAAGCTGAAGCTTACCGGTTTTACTCAACTAATTAAACTTGACTGGTTGTCTCTCTTCAAGCTAACCACGAATTTACCTGATCAACACCACAAGAATCCATGGTTGGATTTATTCAGAATTTATATCCAGTGTAGGCAAACCAACAAAACTTCTCACAGAAACTGATCCACAACCATCTTACCGATCAAAATCAAAGGCTGAAGAACATGGGTGATTCTCTACTTCAGGACGCCAAATCTTCAGCTCTTAAACACTCCAAAACTCACTGATTAAATTCACAGAAGGGTGAGAAAGGGTCGTCCATGCTCAGTTCTCTTCTCTGATTTTTTTTCTGAATTTTTGCATGAGTTCTTCTCACAGATTTTTCTCTTTTCTTTCTCTCTTTCTCTCTGAAATTTTCTCTGGTTTTTCTTGTGCAAAAGGACGTCCAGAAGAGAGAAGAAGGTATTTTATAGCATGAGGGGTTGCTTCAGCTGAGGGTTTACTTAAACCAAAGCAAGTTGCTGTACTTTCCCTCCTTTGAAGAAAGATTATTTTGTTTTTATTAAACAAGCAACCAGCTTGTGACTTTCATGTGACTTTAGTGAAGCAAGCAAGCAGGTAGATGCAGATCATGTGACTGATTTACTGAGAAAGCAAGCAGAATAGCTGGTGAAGGTATTAGACTGGTTGGAATTTAGTTAAGAAACTTAACGACAATTTCGGACAGTTTTCGACTAAAATTTCTCATCCTTCGAATCTCGTCTTGCTTTCAACTAAGCTTGCCTAGCTTAAATAAAATTCGACCAACATTATTAACACTCTACCAGAACTATCAATGAGAGGCCTTTCGACCACAAGACAGTCCCGTCGAGGAATTATTTCACCGGGTCAACTTTATTTTTAAATCTGATTGACCAACTCCAAACTCGTCGAGCGGAGTTTTTCTCAACCAAAAATTAACTGCCTTGTGAGGGTTATTATAACGGACGTCCTGGGTGTGCTGACGGATACACACGGACACACACAGACAGCCACAGACGTCCTTTGTGTGCTGACGGACAGCCACGGACCGCCACGGACGTCCTGTGTGTGCTGGCGGACACCCACAGATATCCTGTGTGTACTGAACAGACAACCCACGTGGGGCAAAATCAACCAAACAGTCCACGAGAAGGGCCAGCGTGATGAGTCCAAGGACCAACGTGCTGATATGTGTACTGATGGACAGCCACGGACGTCCTGTGTGTGCTGACGGACACACACGGACGTTCTGTGTGTGCTGACGGACACACACGGACGTCCTGTGTGCGCTGACGGACACGCACGGACCTCCTGTGTGTACTGAACAGACAGCCCACATGGGCCAAAATCACCCAAACAGTCCATGGGACGGGCCAGCGTGCTGAGTCAAAGGACCAACGTGCTGAGTCAAAGGACCAACGTGCTGCGTCAAAGGACCAACGTGCTCATATGTGTACTAATGGACAGCCACAGACGTCCTGTGTGTGCTGACGGACACACACAGACAGCCACGGACGTCCTGTGTGTGTTGACAAACAGCCACGAACAGCCACAGACGTCCTGTGTGTGCTGGCAGACACCCACGGACGTCCTGTGTGTACTGAACAGACAGCCCACGTGGGCCAAAATCACCCGAACACTCCACGAGAAGGGCCAGCGTGCTGAGTCCAAGGACCAACATGCTGATATGTGTACTGATGGACAGCCACGAACGTCCTGCGTATTCTGACGGACACACATGGACACACACGGACACACACACACAGCCACAGACGTCCTGTGTGTGCTGAAGGACACACACGGACGTCCTGTTTGTGCTGAGGGACACCCACAGACGTCCTGTGTGTGCTGATGGACACACACGGACAGCCACATATGTCCTGTGTGTGCTGACGGACAACCACAGACAGCCACAGACGACCTGTGTGTGCTGACGGACACCCACGGACATCCTATGTGTACTTAACAAATAGCCCACGTGGGCCAAAATCACCCAAACAGTCCACGGGAAGGGCCAGCATGGTGAGTCCAAGGACCAACGTGCTGATATGTGTAATAATGGACAGCCACAGACGTCTTGTGTGTATGCTGACGGACACACACACAGACACGAACGGACAGCCACATACGTCCTATGTGTGCTGACGGACAGCCACAGACGTCCTGTGTGTGCTGGCGAACACCCACGGATGTCCTGTGTGTATTGAACAGACAGCCCACGTGGGCCAAAATCACCCAAACAGTCCACGGGAAGGGCCAGCGTGCTGAGTCCAAGTACCAACGTGCTGATATGTGTACTGATGGACAGCCACGGACGTCCTGCGAGTGCTGACGGACACACACGGACACACACAGATGTCCTGTGTGTGCTGATGGACACACACGGACGTCCTGTTTGTGCTGACGGACACCCACAGACGTCCTGTGTGTGCTGACGGACACACACAGATACACACGGACAGCCACAGATGTGCTGTGTGTGCTGACGGACAGCCACAGATAGCCACGGACGATCTTTGTGTGCTGGCGGTAACCCACGGACGTCCTGTGTGTACTGAACAAACAGCCCACGTGGGCCAAAATCACCCAAACAGTCCACGGGAAGGGCCAGCGTGCTGAGTCCAAGGACCAACGTTCTGATATCTGTACTGATGGACAGCCACGGACGTCCTGTGTGTGCTGACGGACACACACGAACAGCCACGGACGTCCTGTGTGTGCTGAAGGACACACACGGACGTCCTGTTTGTGCTGACGGACACCCACAGACGTTATGTGTGTGCTGACGGACACACACGGACACACACGGACAGCCATGGACGTCATGTGTGTGCTGACAGACAGCCACAGACAGCCACAAACGTCCTGTGTGTGCTGTATGACACCCACGGACGTCCTGTGTGTACTGAACAAACAGCCCACATGGGCCAAAATAGCCCAAACAGTCCACGGGAAGGGCCAGCGTGCTGAGTCCAAGGACCAACGTGCTGATATGTGTACTGATGGACAGCCACAGACGCCCTGTGTGTGCTGACGGACACACACACGGACACACACGGACAGCCACAGACGTCCTGTGTGTGCTGACGGACAGCCACAGACAGCCACAAACGACCTGTGTGTGCTGGCGGACACCCACGGACGTCCTTTGTGTACTGAACAAACAGCCCACGTGGGCTAAAATCACCCAAACAGTCCACGGGAAGGGCCAGCGTGCTGATATGTGTACTGATGGACAGCCACGGACGTCCTGTGTGTGCTGACAGACACAAACGGACAGCCCCGGACGTCCTGTTTGTGCTGATGGACACACACAGATGTTCTGTGTGTGCTGACGGACACACACGGACGTCCTGTGTGTGCTGACAGACACCCACGGACGTCCTGTGTGTACTGAACAGAGAGCCCACATGGGCCAAAATACCCAAACAGTCCATGGGAAGGGCCAGCGTGCTGAGTCAAAGGACCAACGTGCTGATATGTGTACTGATGGACAGCCACGAACGTCTTGTGTGTGCTGACGGACACACACGGACAGCCACGGACGTCCTGTGTGTGTTGACGGACTGCCACGGACAGCCACAGACGTCCTGTGTGTGCTGGCAGACACCCACGGACGTCCTGTGTGTACTGAACAGACAGCCCACGTAGGCCAAACTCACCCGAACAGTCCACGGGAAGGATCAGGGTGCTAAGTCCAAGGACCAACGTGCTGATATTTGTACTGATGGACAGCCACGGATGTCCTGTGTTTGCTGACGGACACACACGGACAGCCACGGACGTCCTGTGTTTGCTGACGGACACACACAGACGTCATGTGTGTGCTGACGGACACTGATCGACCATGAATTTTACCCATTTCTAGCCATGGTGTATAGGTGTTTTTTTAATATATATTTACTACAATATAGAGTCTATTTAGAGTATTTACAGGTTTAGGTACGTTCTGGAGAAATATGGTGATTTTGGTATATTTTGGAGCCTTTTAAGTGCAGAGCTGCGCAGACGCGTCAGATGTTTAGCTATGGATGGAGACCTTTCCACCGTTAGATTAAGCCCATGTTTTTACACAAGATAGATCTTTGCGCTCATTTTCCAATGCCACCGGTCTTAGATCACCCGAACAGTCCAAGGGAAGGGCTAGCATGCTGAGTCCAAGGACCAGCGTGCTGATATGTGTACTAATGGACAGCCATAGACGTCCTGTGTGTGTGCTGACGGACACACACAGACACGAACGGACAGCCACATACGTCCTGTATGTGCTTAAGGACAGCCACAGACATCTTGTGTGCGCTGGCGGACACCCACGGACGTCCTGTGTGTACTGAACAGACAGCCCACGTGGGCCAAAGTCACCCAAACAGTCCACGGGAAGGGCCAGCATGCTGAGTCCAAGGACCAACATGCTGATATGTGTACTGATGGACAGCCATGGACGTCCTGTGTGTGCTGACGGACACACACGGACACACACACACAGCCACAGACGTCTAGTGTGTGCTGACGGACACACACGGACATCCTATTTGTGCTGACGGACACCCACTGACGTCCTGTGTGTGCTGACGGACAGCCACAGACAGCCACGGACGACCTGTGTGTGCTGGCAGACACCCACGGATGACCTGTGTGTGCTGGCGGACACCCACGGACGTCCTGTGTGTACTGAACAAACAGCCCACGTGGGACAAAATCACCCAAACAGTCCACGGGAAGGGCCAGCATGCTGAGTCCAAGGACCAACGTCCTGATATGTGTACTGATGGACAGCCACGGACGTCCTGTGTGTGCTGACGGACATACACGAACACACATGGACAGCCCCGGACGTCCTGATTGTGCTGACAGACACACACAGACGTTCTGTGTGTGCTGACGGACACAGACGGACGTCCTGTGTGTGCTGACAGATACCCACGGACGTCCTGTGTGTACTGAACAGACAGCCCACATGGGCCAAAATCATCCAAACTGTCCATGGGAAGGGCCAGCGTGCTGTGTCAAAGGACCAACTTGCTGATATGTGTACTGATGGACAGCCACGGATGTCCTGTGTGTGCTGACGGACACACACAGACAGCCACAGACGTCTTGTGTGTGTTGGCGGACACCCACGGACAGCCACAGACGTCCTGTGTGTGCTGGCGGACACCCACGGACGTCCTATGTGTACTGAACTGACAGCCCACATGGGCCAAAATCACCCGAACAGTCCACGGAAGGGCCAGCGTGCTGAGTCCAAGGACCAGCGTGCTGATATGTGTACTAATGGACAGCCACAGACGTCCTGTGTGTGTGCTGACGGACACACACAGACACGAACGGACAGCCACAGACGTCCTGTGTGTGCTGACGGACAGCCACAGACGTCTTGTGTCTGCTGGCGGACACTCACAGACGTCCTGTGTGTACTGAACAAACAGCCCACGTGGGCTAAAGTCACCCAAATAGTCCACGGGAAGGGCCAGCATGCTGAGTCCAAGGACCAACAAGCTGATATGTGTATTGATGGACACCCACGAATGTGCTATGTGTGTGCTGACGGACACACACAGACACAAACGGACAGCCACAGACGTCCTGTGTGTGTGCTGATGGACAGACACGGACGTCCTGTGTGTGCTGGCGGACACCCACGGACGTCCTGTGTGTACTGAACAGACAGCCCACGTGGGCCAAAATCATCCAAACAGTCCACGAGAAGGGTCACCGTTGCTGAGTCCAAGGACCAACGTGCTGATATGTGTACTGATGGACAGCAACGGACGTCCAGTGTGTGCTGACGGACACCCACAAACGTCCTGTGTGTGCTGACGGACACACACAGACACACATGGACAGCCACGGACGTCCTGTGTGTACTGACAAACAGCCACAGACAGCCACAGACGACCTGTGTGCGCTGGCGGACACCCACAGACGTCCTGTGTGTACTGAGCAAACAGCCCACGTGGGCCAAAATCACCCAAACAGTCCACAGGAAGGGCCAGCGTGCTGAATCCAACGACCAACGTGCTGATATGTGTACTGATGGACAGCCACGGACGTCCTGTGTGTGCTGACGAACAGCCACAGACAGCCACGGACGACCTGCGTGTGCTGGCGGACACCCACGGACGTCCTGTGTGTACTGAACAAACAGCCCACGTGGGCCAAAATCACCCAAACAGTCCACGGGAAGGGCCAGCGTGCTGAGTCCAAGGACCAACGTGCTGATATGTGTACTGATGGACAGCCACAAACGTCATGTGTGTGCTGACAGACACACACGGACACACATGGACAGCCACGGACGTCCTGTGTGTGCTGACGGACACACACAGACGTTCTGTGTGTGCTAACGGACACACACGGACGTCCTGTGTGTGCTTACGGGCACCCACAGATGTCCTGTGTGTACTGAACAGACAGCCCACATGGGCCAAAATCACCCAATCAGTCCACGGGAAGGGCCAGCATGCTGAGTCAAAATGATGAGGCCATCCAAGTAGAGGTTCCCATAGTTAGGCGCGGTCCGACTACCCGGAGTGGAACCAGGGCCTTGCGCGAAGGTTTCACCAAAGCTGTCCAGCATATCCTTGATCAAGATGGACAGACTGACCAGGACAAGCTGCTGATTGAGAAGATGGTCCAGCTGAAGATTCAAGATCAAGCCGGCCCAAAGGAGGTTCAGGACGCGGCCGACCCGATCCAGTTCAGACTCAACCAAGCCGGATTTCTCATTTCCACATCCGAGCTTGGTCCAGACTCAGTTTCCTTTTCATCCACTCCAACTCTTCCCGGTTCTGAGATCTAGCCAACTACCAAGGGGAGTAGCATGTGTTGTACTCTTTTTCCTCACCAGGTTTTGTCCCATTGGGTTTTCTTGGTAAGGTTTTAATGAGGCAACATGCAAGCATGCTATTAGCCTTGGTCTAGGCCTTCTCAAACCGACAACCAGATGTCTGGTTTATTTTAATTTATTTGGTTAAGACATTGGGCTAATGTTTCAGCCTCATTTTCGGCCAGCTTGTTTAAGGCGTTTTATCTTTGAGTCCCATAAGGGGTAAACCCTATATAACTCCATGAAGTTGGCAATTTTTGCCTAAGTCTTTTATGAAATAATTTTTGCCTTTGCAAACCTAAAACCCTAAGTCTTTTTCTGTGAGAAACAAGAGAGAGCAGCCGAATCTTATCAAGCTTCAAACCACCAAGCTTGTGGCGATTCTTCACCTCCATTCCATCCATCGATTTGCCTTGAGAGTGATACACATCCAGCAAGCCAAATCCCATAGCTATCCACCTCCATCCACTGTTCTTGTTGAGAGAGATACACATCCAGCAACAAGGATCCATCCCCCATACTTCTATCCTTCTTTTATTTTGTTTTATCTTGCATCATATAGTTCTAGAATTTTTCCATTCATTATAAAAACCCATAAAAAGTCATATTTGCTTCTGTTCTTCATTAATCATATTGTTTACTTTCTGTTCATTATTCTGATTCATAAAAACTCATAAAAATAGCATCCTTTTGTTTCAGGAACCAGATCAGCCATCTCCCACTCCATCGCGTCCGTCTAGCCGTCCCACAGCCGTCCGTCCGTCCGTCCTGTCCAGTCCGAGTTCTCGAACCTCAGACCGTCCGTCCGTGCAGTCTGATTCTGGGCCTGTATCATTTTGGTATCAGAGCTCAAAGCTCCTACACCTTCGGTTGTATCCTATCCTTCTGACTTTTAGTTGTTTGGTTTCATTCTTTTTGAATTTAAAAAAAAAAAAAAAATTGCATTTGTTCTTGCTGTTCTTGGCGAGTTCAAAACTGGTTTCTTGGCATTTCTTTCGATCCATGTTTCTTGCATCCTTCATTCCATCGATTTTTTTTACTTTCCTTTTTCGGATTTCCATTTAATTGCATTTAATATTTCCTTGGCTTGCACTTCAAGTTTTTCCCATTTAAAAAAAAAAGAAATATTGTTCTTTCCATTTTTAAATTTTCGAAACTTAACTTAAAAAAAAAAAGAAGTTTTACATTCATTGCATACCTATTTAGATATATTTTCCCTTTCTCTTTAATCCTTTGCAGATCACTCTTTCTTTCTTCCTCTCTTGTCGCAGGAGACATCGGGGCCTAAATGGTGCACCAACACAAGCCGAGATCAATGCTCAGCTGATGGCTAACCATGCTGAACTCCAAGCCGCCCTGGCTACTGTGACTGAGCAGCTGGCTCAGATAGCAGGAAGGGATCGAGCTAATGTTCCACGGCCAAGAAGGAGAAACCAACCCATTCCGGAAGAACAACAGTCCCAATCCAGTGAGGACAACTCGGACACTGACCATACCGAACCAGAAGAACCGCGGCGTGAACGAGCCGGACGTGGGAACCGACGGGAGTATCGGGTCCAAGGCGATGCAAGCCCTGTCCGAAGGAGATTCAGAGACGATGAAGTAGCTTGGCAGGGAGGCAAGGATCTCATACTTACTCCTCCAACCTTTGCTGGAAGGTTGACCCGGACGCCTACATCGAATGGGAGAGGCGCATGGAGTACATCTTTGAGTACTACCGCTATACCGAGGCCAAGAAGATCGCTTTAGCCGCAGCCCAACTGACGGACAATGCCCTAACCTGGTGGGACAGGGAAGTAGCCGAGGTTGGCAGAGTCTATAGGATCGAGACTTGGGATGAGATGCGAGCTAAGCTCCGTGCAAGGTATATTCCCTCATACTATCAGCGGGACTTACTAAAACGTTTTCGCAAGTTGTCTCAGGGTGCTAGGTCCGTAGAGGAGTACTTTGAGGAGTTTGAGGCTCTCAAGAACAAGCTCAGGATGCGCGAGACCGAAGAGGTTATGATGGCTCAGTTCTTAGAAGGCCTCCAAGACCGCATCGCTCGCAAGGTGGAGAGGCAGACCTACGTCAACTTCAATGATCTCCTCCACTATGCCATACAGGCCGAGCAGCACATTAAAAGGAAGAACGCCTCTAGTGCCAGGAACAAGACGCCATGGGCTTCATCCGGATCCAAAGGGGCTGAGAAGAACAAATCCATTGAAGTGGAAACCGGTTCAAGAAGAGCCAATCCGACCAGTCCAAACCAGGTTCATCCGAACCAGGTAAGGGACAAACCCAAGCTCAAAGAACTCGTGATATTACTTGTTTCAAATGTCAGGGGACGGGGCACTACGCCAGGGACTGTCCGAACAAGCGTGTCATGATCCTTAAGGCAGACGGCGAGTATGAGTCCCAAGACGAGGCCGATGTAGAGATGGCTGACTCAGGTGACGAGATAGTGGACTATGCTGAAACTGGTGAGCTGCTGGTGGTCAGACGAGCCCTCAGTGCTCTCTTTGATCCAGGCAAGGTATGTAGTCTAATTATTGATGGTGGCTCTTGCACTAACGTGGGCAGCAGGTACCTTGTTGTAAAGTTAGGACTAGCAAAGTTGCCACACCCCAGGCCATACAAGCTCAAGTGGCTCAATGATGAGACGGAGCTTAAAATCTCGGAGCAAGTTGTTGTTTCCTTTTGTATTGGTAAGTACCAGGACCAGGTGAAGTGTGATGTGGTTCCTATGCAAGCCGGCCATCTACTGTTAGGGAGGCCTTGGCAGTTTGACAAGGAGACCATTCACCATGGGAGGACTAACATCTACAGTTTTACCCACAACAACAAGAAGCACAGCCTGGCTCCTCTCAGTCCACAAGGTGCTACTAATGGTTTAGTAAAACTAACCTTTACATCTCTTCTAGTAAATTGATTAAATCATTGCAGCAAGACACACAGGTGCTACTAATGGTTTTCAAGGAAGGTTGTTTTGCAGGCTTTGAGGCACCAGATTGTCCAGCTGAGATGCAAGAACTAATGGACCAGTACAAGGACGTGTTCCCTGAAGAGATACCAGCCGGCTTACCACCCCTCCGAGGCATCGAACATCAGATAGACTTTGTGCCAGGCGCCCCACTTCCAAACCGAGCCGCATACCGAGTCAATCCGGAGGAGGCTAAGGAGCTGGAGAGACAGGTCCAAGACCTCATGGACAAGGGGTACATTCGAGAGAGTCTCAGCCCATGTGCAGTTCCCGTCCTATTGGTGCCTAAGAAGGATGGAACATGGCGTATGTGTGTTGATTGCCGAGCCATCAACAACATCACCATAAAATATCGGTATCCCATTCCTAGACTTGATGATATGTTAGATGAACTGAGTGGTTCCACCGTGTTTTCTAAGATTGATCCTAGGAGTGGCTATCACCAAGTTCGGATGAAGGAGGGAGACGAGTGGAAGACTGCTTTCAAGACCAAGCAAGGCTTGTATGAGTGGCTGGTGATGCCCTTTGGTCTTACCAACGCCCCTAGCACCTTCATGAGGCTTATGAACGAGGTTCTAAGGCCTTACATTGGTAAATTTGTGGTTGTCTATTTTGATGACATATTGATCTATAGTCAGTGCTTATCCGATCACATTAGTCATGTAGAACAGGTTTTGAAGGCTCTCAGGCAGGAAGGACTCTTTGCCAATCTCAAGAAGTGTGTATTTTGCACTGACCAGTTAATATTTTTAGGCTTTGTTGTGAGCTCACAGGGTTTGAAGGTCGATGAGGAGAAGATCAAGGCCATCCAAGACTGGCCCACACCAACCACTATTGGGCAAGTCCGAAGTTTCCATGGCCTAGCCAGCTTCTATAGGCGATTTGTCAAGGACTTCAGCACCATTGCTGCACCCATGACCTCAGTGATCAAGAAGAATGTATCCTTTGTTTGGGGCCCTGCCCAAGAGGAGTCTTTCAACAAGCTTAAATATAGTTTAACTCATGCACCCGTTCTTACACTCCCTGATTTTAATAAAACTTTTGAGATTGAGTGTGATGCATCAGGTACAGGCATTGGAGCTGTCCTCACTCAAGGGGGCCGACCAGTGGCATTCTTTAGTGAGAAACTGAGTGGATCTGCCCTCAACTACCCAACCTATGACAAAGAGCTATACGCTCTAGTAAGGTCCCTTGAAACTTGGCAGCATTACCTTTTGTCTAAGGAATTTGTTATTCATACAGATCATGAGACACTTAAGCACTTGAGGGGACAGACCACACTCAAGAAGAGGCACGCCAGATGGCTCGAGTTCGTGGAGACCATTCCCTATGTGATCAAGTACAAGAAGGGCAAGGACAATGTGGTGGCCGATGCACTGTCCCGGAGACACACTCTCATTGTGACCATGGAGGCCAAGATCATGGGTTTCGAACATATTAAAGAATCTTATGCCACTGATCTTGATTTTAATGAAGTTTTCAGGAACACTGAGAAGGGGGCTTTTGGGCCATATTACCAGCATGAGGGATTCCTGTTCAAGGGAAAAAGGCTGTGCATTCCCAAAGGAGCCATGAGGGAACTGCTGGTTCGGGAGGCCCATGGTGGCGGCCTCATGGGACACTTTGGTCGGGACAAGACCTTGAGTGTCCTAACTGAACATTTCTTTTGGCCAAACATGAAGAGGGATGTGGAGAGCATATGCGCCAAGTGCACTACTTGCCTTAAAACCAAGTCCAGGTCACATCCTTACGGTTTACAAATGCCATTACCGATTCCTAACCACCCTTGGGTAGACATTTCTATGGACTTTGTGCTGGGTTTACCCAAGATAAACCACAAGGATTCCATTTTTGTTGTGGTAGACAGGTTCTCCAAGACAGGTTCTCCAAGACACCACTAATGATGCCACTCAGACCGCCGACCTATTCTTCAAAGAAGTGGTCCGACTACATGGTGTAATGATGAGGCCATCCAAGTAGAGGTTCCCATAGTTAGGCGCGGTCCGACTACCCGGAGTGGAACCAGGGCCTTGCGAGAAGGTTTCACCAAAGCTGTCCAGCATATCCTTGATCAAGATGGACAGACTGACCAGGACCAGCTGCTGATTGAGAAGATGGTCCAGCTGAAGATTCAAGATCAAGCCGGCCCAAAGGAGGTTCAGGACGCGGCCGACCCGATCCAGTTCAGACTCAACCAAGCCGGATTTCTCATTTCCACATCCGAGCTTGGTCCAGACTCAGTTTCCATTTCATCCACTCCAACTCTTCCCGGTTCTGAGATCTAGCCAACTACCAAGGGGAGTAGCATGTGTTGTACTCTTTTTCCTCACCAGGTTTTGTCCCATTGGGTTTTCTTGGTAAGGTTTTAATGAGGCAACATGCAAGCATGCTATTAGCCTTGGTCTAGGCCTTCTCAAACCGACAACCAGATGTCTGGTTTATTTTAATTTATTTGGTTAAGACATTGGGCTAATGTTTCAGCCTCATTTTCGGCCAGCTTGTTTAAGGCCTTTTATCTTTGAGTCCCATAAGGGGTAAACCCTATATAACTCCATGAAGTTGGCGATTTTTGCCTAAGTCTTTTATGAAATACTTTTGCCTTTGCAAACCTAAAACCCTAAGTCTTTTTCTGTGAGAAACAAGAGAGAGCAGCCGAATCTTATCAAGCTTCAAACCACCAAGCTTGTGGCGATTCTTCACCTCCATTCCATCCATCGATTTGCCTTGAGAGTGATACACATCCAGCAAGCCAAATCCCATAGCTATCCACCTCCATCCACTGTTCTTGTTGAGAGAGATACACATCCAGCAACAAGGATCCATCCCCCATACTTCTATCCTTCTTTTATTTTGTTTTATGTTGCATCATATAGTTCTAGAATTTTTCAATTCATTATAAAAACCCATAAAAATTCATATTTGCTTCTGTTCTTCATTAATCATATTGTTTACTTTCTGTTCATTATTCTGATTCATAAAAACTCATAAAAATAGCATCCTTTTGTTTCAGGAACCAGATCGGCCATCTCCCACTCCATCGCGTCCGTCTAGCCGTCCCACAGCCGTCCGTCCGTCCTGTCCAGTCCGAGTTCTCGAACCTCAGACCGTCCGTCCGTGCAGTCTGATTCTCGGCCTGTATCACAACGGAACAACGTGCTGATATGTGTACTGATGGACAGCTACGGACGTTCTGTGTGTGCTGACGGACACACACAGACAGCCACGGACGTCTTGTGTGTGCTGACGGACACACACGGACAGCCACAGACGTCCTGTGTGTGCTGACGGACACACACGGACGTCCTGTTTGTGCTGACGGACACCCACGGACGTCCTGT
>NW_022610897.1:0-17500 GCF_000309985.2 Brassica rapa
AGCAAGGTCTAACGAGTGGCTGGTGATGCCGTTTGGCCTTACCAACGCCCCTAGTACCTTCATGAGACTCATGAATGAGGTCCTCCGACCTACATTGGTAAATTCGTGGTTGTATTATTTGATGATATCTTGATTCACAGCAGTCTTTAACTGAACACATGGGACACCTAGAACAGGTTTTTGAAAGCCTTAGACAAGAAGGCCTTTATCCTAACCTTAAGAAATGTGTATTCTGCACTGATCAGTTGGTATTTTTAGGCTTTGTTGTGAGTTCACAGGGACTGAAGGTTGATGACGAGAAGATCAAGGCGATACAAGACTGGACTGGCCGACTCCGACCACGATCGGACATATCCGCGCGTCCATGGACTGGCCAGATAGAGACGATTTGTGAAGGACTTCAGTACCATTGCCGCCCAATGACCTCCATGATCAAGAAGAATGTAACCTTTGCTTGGGCCCTGCCCAAAGGAGTCTTTCAACAGGCTTAAATATAGCTTGACATATGCACCGGTTCTACTCTTCCTAACTTTGATAAACTTTGTTGAGATTGAGTGTGATGCTTCAGGGACAGGATAGGAGCCGTGCTGACCCAAGGAGGCCGGCCAGTGGCCTTCTTCAGTGAGAAATTGAGTGGAGCCCGCCCTCAATTATCCCACCTATGATAAAGAGCTATATCTCTAGTAAGGTCGCTTGAAACTTGGCACATTATCTTTTGTCTAAAGAGTTTATTATTCATACAGATCATGAGACTCTTAATCATTTGAGGGGCCAGACCACACTCAAGAAGAGGCATGCTAGGTGGCTGGAATTCGTGGAAACTTTTCCTTATGTGATCAAGTACAAGAAGGGAAAGGACAACGTAGTGGCCGACGCCCTATCCCGGCGCCACACACTCATTACCACCATGGAGGCTAAGATCATGGGTTTTGAGCAATTCAAAATGTCTTATGAAACTGACCCTGACTTTTCTGAGCTTTACAGTAACACGGCTAAGGGAGCCATGGGTCCATTCTATCAGCAGGACGGGTTCCTCTTCAAGGAACGCCTGTGTATTCCTCATGGTTCCATGCGAGATTTACTGCCCAGAGAAGCTCATGGGGGGGTGATGGGGCATTTCGGTCGGGACAAAACTCTGAGCGTCCTGTCTGACCACTTCTATTGGCCCCGATGAGGCGCTACGTCGAGAGCCTTTGCGCCAAGTGCACTGTCTGTCTCAAAACCAAATCCAGGTCGCATCCTTATGGATTACACATGCCTTTACCTATTCCTATTGCCTCGTGGGTCGACCTGTCTATGGACTTTGTGCTGGGCTTGCCCAAGATAGAACACAAGGATTCTATTTTTTTGTAGTGGACAGGTTCTCCAAGATGGCACACTTCATTCCGTGTTCCAAGACCAATGATGCAAGCCAAACCGATGATCTCTTCTTCAAGGAAGTGGTGCGCTTACATTGAGTGCCTCGTACCCGTGTCCGACCGAGACACAAAATTTCTCAGCCACTTCTGGAGGACATTGTGGAAAAAGCTTGGAACCAAGCTCCTTTTCTCGACCACTTGCCATCCACAGACTGATGGACAGACCAAGGTAGTAAACTGTACACTCTCTCAGTTATTGAGGGCTACGGTGGGTAAGAATCTTAAAACTGGTTGAGTTGGTTGCCTTTCATTGAGTTTGCTTATAACCATGCAAGGCACTCTATTACTACCTCTCCCCTTTTGAGATCGTGTATGGCTTTAGACCAGAGACGCCCTGGACCTAGCCGCATTGCCACCAGCCATGCAAGTCAGCCAGAGTGGTGACAAAAAGGCTGAGTTTGTGAAGAACATGCACCGGCAAGTCAAGGAGACTTTGGAGAAGAAGCTGAAAGGAACCGGATTAAGCTCAACAAGGGGCGCACAGAAGTTATCTTCCAACCAGGCGACTGGGTGTGGCTCCACATGAGGCCAGAACGGTTCCGGAAGAGAGGAGAGCAAATTATCCCACGAGGGGACGGACCATTCCGAGTGCTCGATCGGATCAATGACAATGCCTACCGGCTAGAAACTGCCAGGTGAGTTCCAAGTTTCCCGAACGTTCAATGTGTTTGACTTGTCTCCTTATATTGCAGATGACGGAGATGTTCTGAGGACAGAACCTGTTCAAGAGGGAGGGGATGTTGTAGTACCACGACTGAGGTTCCCATTATCCGCAAAGGTCCTACCACAAGGTCCGGTTCAAGAGTTATAAGAGCTGGATTTGCCAAAGCTGTCCAGGAGTTGCTTGCACAGGAACAAACCGGGTTCAAGCAACTATTGATCCAGGAGTTGTCTGACTTGAAGCTGGAAGACACCGGTGAACCACTAGACACGCGACACGACTGCACGAGCATCAGAGACGAAATCTTCCGGATAAGAGGCCGTGTCTGGGTGATCAACTGCAAATAAATGAAGACTCGTCAGAAAACAAGAAAAAGAGACAGTTGACGAGCTAACAGCATTCTACCAAGTTTACGATTCCACAAAAATCGAAAGGAATCGTCGGGTGGCTCCTCGAAGGCAAAATCGTCAGACTTGACGTAAAAGTAGAAACGCTGCCAGTTCGCCATCCTACACGGATGATCGACAATCACGTTGTAGTTGGGCCTTATCTAGATCGAGAACAGACCATCTCCCATACACTTCGTATAGGTCAACTCCTCGAGTGTCCGCACACTCATCAAAACATCGATCTCCGCCGCAGTCACCATCAATGCCACCGAGGTACGGATTGCGCCATTAAAAAATTGACTTATTGCCGCGTCACGACGTCTCACATAAGACGTGACGAGTGTCGAGGAATCGGAAACCAAAGTTTGGTCTCATCCTGAAAATATGACTCATAGACGCATTGAAATCCAAAGGAGGGGACCACAGCCTCTGAGATTTTAGTTGGGATAAAAAAGGTCACAACGGTTCCTCCACATTCCCTCAATAAAGCTTTCACGCTGCTAGGAGTCGAACGAGTCTCCTCGATGTTCTCCCATGACTGTCCCTCTAGGACAGGAGGACATCTGCTGCTCCACCGCCAAAGCTGGAAGATCCTCGAAGATTCCCCCCGGGTGATAACAGCACGGAACGAAATCGGGGAGGGCCTCCTCCGACACTAGCTCCACCCTGACCGTCTCTCGCGATAAATGTTACGCTCTACTCTCTCTTCGCGGAGCTGACGCACCGAATCAGCAACGAGGACTCGCTGGGGCTGTCCATGTTTCCGTATCCATCATGGCTTCACGATGAATCATCTCAAAATCGGCGTGGAAATCGACTCGACGATACGTGCATGACTCGATCGGTTGCATTCACCACGGCTTTCTGTTGTAACCCACGACTGAGGTTCCCATTATCCGCAAAGGTCCTACCACAAGGTCCGGTTCAAAGTTATAAGAGCTGGATTTGCCAAAGCTGTCCAGGAGTTGCTTGCACAGGAAAACCGGTTCAAGCAACTATTGATCCATGAGTTGTCTGACTTGAAGCTGGAAGACACCGGTGAACCACTAGAGGTTCCAGACCCTTTCCATTCGAGCCAGTTCTCCTCCATCGGCCAGAATGAAGCCGGCCTGACCATTTCCACCTTCATACTCAATCCATCCAACCAACTTGCTTCCGTTCAGAGATATAGCCGACCATCAGAAGGAGTAGTATGTGTTGTACTCTTTTTCCTTACTGAGGTTTTGTCCCACTTGGGTTTCCCGAAAGGTTTTAATGAGGCAAACAGCAAGCATACTATGAGTTCTGATCCGGACATCTCAAACCGCGAGCGGTCTATTGTTTTCTTTATTTTATTTCGGTTAAGACTTTGGCCATTTGTCTAGGCCCTTTTTATATCTTAAAGTCCAGTAAGGAACATCTATTTAAACCCTTGTAGTTGCCAACTTTTCGGCGAAGTCTTTTATGAAATCGTTTTTGCTTTAGCAAAGAAACCCTAAGTCTTTCAGTTGTGTGAAACATTGAGAGCAGCCGTGTGACATATCAAAGAGCCGATCCATTGTTCTTTGTGGCATCCATCGATCCATTCCATTCCTTGTCTGAATCTTGAGAGAGACATACGTCCAACAAGAGCCGGATCCATATCTATCTTCCTAACCGACCTAGGCATCTTGCTGAGAGAGACATACGTCCAGCAGCAGATCCCATCCGCCAATCTACTCTTTTCTCTATCTTTTGTTTTAGATTTCATTCATCCAATTCCATAAAAACCAAAGAATCATATCTTGTTTCTGTTCTTGTTCCTATTGAAAACTCACTAAAGGTTCCTATCTGTTTCAGGTTCGATCACAAGCAAGAGACGAGCCGGCCGGTACCATCCATCCGAGGCAAGGCTGAACCGCGGAATGGCCATCCGTCCGTCCGTCCGTCCATCCGTTCGACCCTCCGACCCGTGCCTACAACACTTTTCCCTTTCTAGGCCCTAGAAAGTTTACCTCTACTACTACACACCATACATTCTCAGATCTAAGACTACAAAGTTAGAGAGAGAAACGGAGAGTGAGAGAGAGAAAGTACCTGAGCCGGATGAAGAGTGGAGAAAATGAGAAGTAAGAGGGGTATTTATAGAGAGAGGAGCGCATCGCACCCCGAGGCGTCATCATAGACCTAGAGGGCTAGAGTCGGCCCATTAAGGCGCGTGGAGCTCACCAAACGTCGCGACTTTTCAGATTCTCGAGGAGAACCGAAATAGGTTCAAATCAAAACCGGAGTTAACCACCGATCTAAATCAAAATCAGTCGGATCCTCGAACGCGAGCAGACAAGTTGATTGCACAGTCGAGGAGTCGATAGGATAGTCGAGGAGTCGATTGAGATCACAGATCTGAAATAATTGTCTCGCAAACCCTACTCTCAAATTCGCTGAGTCGGCTACGCTACTCACCAGCGAACTGGGGGGACTTACTGTTGGGTATGGGCCTAGCCCTCCCAAAAGGCCCGCAAGACAATTACCCAGACATATGACTACAACAAAGAAGATCGGCTCGTCGACTTGTAAGCCGGCGATCGGCTCGGCTCCAGACTACTTTTGGTCGTCGAGACGACTGACTAAACGTCATCGCTCAACGACCTGACTCAGCGGGCTCGATGAGTCGGCTCAATTACTCGAGGAGGCCCATCGAGACAGAACACATTAGGTCAACGAGCATTTACCTATAAAAGGAGGAGGAAAGGCAACAAGGACGGGATCCGCAAATCACTACACTTACTTTCGGCTAGAATTAGGGTTTTACATCTTACATCTCGCTGACTTGTACGGTCTGACGAACTTGTTTTCGCCGGACTTTTTCCTCTGTTCTCTTCCCTTTTGTAACTCAGCTTCGACTCATTGATCTAATAAACACGTCGTTGTCTTGACCCACCGACGAGAACTCGTCATTTTCTCTTTACTAGTTTATCGACAGTCTCGGTTTAAACAGTTCCTCTTCTCCCCCTAAGCTCTGTGTTGCACGACCAGCTTGTTGCCGGTTTGCAGCGGAGTGGAGCTTCGACGGATCTGAGGAAGCAAAGACGGAGAACAGACCCAGAGAGAAACGATGAAGCAGCCTGTTGTCGGTTGCAAACTCGCCGGAGATTAGAAGCTTCCCGAACACCATCAGTTTAAGAACCGACCCGCAGCGGCCTCTGTTTCCTTTGTCGGAGGACGATGATGTCACTGTTTCGGTTCGACCTCGGCAGTCCTAAGTGGATGTAAATCCACGCAACAGCTTTGCTCGATCTCTCCTTGCATCTCAGGCTAGGTTGTCGTCGGGACTGTGGAATGGAACTCCACCGATCTCCGTTTTGTCCCGCGACCCTGATTCCAAGACCAGTTTTAAAAAAAAATAAAAATCTTTTTCAGAGATTAAGCATGTGTATCTTATGCTATAGTCAATGGATTCGAATTTAATAATGAGATATGATTGTGTAAACTTATCTCTTTAGCAATTGTCATTGTCTAATGGACCGAGATTGACGAACACATAGATCTAGACTTTCTCAAGTTCAATTCTTCAAGAATTGTTCTCCTTGGTCCCCTCCTTCTAGCGCCAGTTGTGTGATCAAAAAATGGTGTTTATATTTGTGATGTTTGTTGGAATCAATCAAATAAAGAATCTAGAGATAAAAGATTAGATTCTTGAGGGTTTGGAGAAATTTTGAAAGAATCAAATGGAAAATGAACATAAAAGAGTTTATTGATCAAAAGATTGTATTACAAGTATGATTACTAGTGTAAAGTAAATCTAATAATCCGTAAACTCTTTACAAGATGTGTTCTAAGTGTAAAATGGAGAAGAGAAGCCCCTCTCATAAAGAGAGGTGTATCCCTATTTATACAAAGATATGTCTAGGGTTTTATAGCCAAATGAGACTAGTTTCTTGTCTTATGGGCCTTGCTAGAGGATCAAGATCCACCCCCAACATGTACTGATGGACAGCCACGGACGTCATGTGTGTGCTGACGGACACAGACGGACACACACGGACACACACGAACAGCCACAGACGTCCTGTGGGTGCTGGTGGACACCCACAGACGTCCTATGTGTACTGAACAGACACCCCACGTGGGCCAAAATCACCCAAACAGTCCACGGGAAGGGTCAGCATGCTGAGTCCAAGGATAAACGTGTTGATATGTGTACTGATGGACAGCCACGGATGTACTGTGTGTGCTGACAGACACACACGGACAGACACGGACAGCCACGGACATCCTGTGTGTGCTGACGGACACACACGGACGTCCTGTGTGCGCTGACAGATATCCACGGATGTCCTATGTGTGCTGACGGACACACACGGACAGCCACGGACGTCCTGTGTGTGCTGACGGACAGCCACAGACAGCCACAGACGTCCTTTGTGTGCTGGCGGACACCCACGGACAACCTGTGTGTACTGAACAGACAGCCCATGTGGGCCAAAAATCACCCAAACAGTCCACGGGAAGGGCCAGCGTGCTGAGTCCAAGGACCAATGTGGTGATATGTGTACTGATGGACAGCCATAGACATCCTGTGTGTGCTGACGGACACACACGGACAGCCACAGACGTCCTGTGTGTGCTGGCGGACACCCACAGTTCCTGTGTGTACTGAACAGACAGCCCACGTGGGCCAAAATCACCCGAACAGTCCACGGGAAGGTTTCAGCGTGCTGAGTCCAAGGACCAACGTCCTGATATGTGTACTGATGGACAGCCACAGATGTCCTGTGTGTGCTGACGGACACACACGGAGACAGCCACAAACATCCTGTGTGTGCTGACGGACACACACGGACGTCCTGTGTGTGCTGACGAACACACACGGACGTCCTGTGTGTGCTGACGGACACATACAGACGTCCTGTGTGTGCTGATGGGCACACACGGACGTCCTGTGTGTGCTGACGGACACCCACAGACGTCCTTTGTCTACCGAACAGACAGCCCACGTGGGCCAAAATCACCCGAATAGTCCACGGGAAGGGTCAGCGTGCTGAGTCCAAGAACCAACGTGCTGATACGTGTACTGATGGACAGCCACGGACGCCCTGTTTGTGCTGACGGACATACACAGACACACACGAACAGCCACGGACGTCCTTTGTGTGCTGACGGACACCTATGGATGTCCTGTGTGTGCTGACGTACACCCACGGACGTGCTGTGTGTACTGAACAGACAGCCCACGTGGGCCAAAATCACCCGAACAGTCCACGGAAAGGGCCAGCGTACTGAGTACAAGGACCGACGTGCTGAGTCCAAGGACCAACGTGCTGATATGTGTACTAATGGACAGCCACGGACGTCATGTGTGTGCTGACGGACACAGACGGACACACACGGACAGCCACGGATCGGGGGTGTCACAGTCGGGGGCATTCATATTTCATAGTCAGAGGCGAAATTCTTTTATTTATGAAAAACGAACAACTGCAAAAGCATTTGCCAAGGATGTTTTCATTAATCAAGAACGAAAGTTGGGGGCCAGCGTGCTGATATGTGTACTGACATGGTGCATCAGTTGTCCAAAATCAGTACACGAACAGTCCATGGGAAGGACGAGCATGCTGATATGTGGGGTCAGCGTGCTGATATATGTACAGATCGGCAGTCCACGGACAGTCTATGGTTGTCCAAAATCAGCCAAGGGACGTTCTGTGTGTGCTGACGGACACACACGGACGTCCTGTGTGTACTGAACAGACAGTCCCCATGGGCCAAATTCACCCGAACAGTCCACGGGAAGGGCTAGGGTGCTGAGTCCAAGGACCAGCGTGCTGATATGTGTACTGATGGACAGCCACAGACGTACTGTGCGTGCTGACGGACACACACGGACGTCCTGTGTGTGCTGGCGGACACCCTCGGACGTCCTGTGTGTACTGAACAGACAGCCCACGTGGGCCAAAATCACCCGAACAGTCCACAGGAAGGGCCAGCGTGCTGAGTCCAAGGACCAACGTGCTGATATGTGTACTGATGGACAGCCACGGACGTCCTGTGTGTGCTGACAGACACAGACGGACACACACGGACAGCCACAGACATCCTGTGTATGCTGGCGGACACCCACGGACGTCCTATGTGTACAGAACAGACAGCCCACGTGGGCCGAAATCACCCGAACAGTCCACGGGAAGGGTCAGCGTGCTAAGTCCAAGGACCAACGTGGTGATATGTGTACTGATGGACAGCCATAGACATCCTGTGTGTGCTGATGGACACACACGGACACACACGGACACACACGGACAGCCACAGACGTCATGTGTGTGCTGGCGGACACCCACGGACGTCCTGTGTGTACTGAACAGACAGCCCACGTGGGCTAAAATCACCCGAACAGTCCACGGGAAGGTTCAGCGTACTGAGTCCAAGGACCAACGTCCTGATATGTGTACTGATGGACAGCACACAGATGTCCTGTGTGTGCTGACAGACACACACGGACAGCCACAGACGTCCTGTGTGTGCTGACGGACACACACGGACGTCCTGTGTGTGCTGACGGACACACATGGACGTCCTGTGTGTGCTGACGGACACACACGGACGTCCTGTGTGTGCTGACGGACACCCACAAACGTCCTTTGTCTACTGAACAGACAGCCCACGTGGGCCAAAATCACCGAATAGTCCACGGGAAGGGTCAGCGTGCTGAGTCCAAGAACCAACGTGCTGATACGTGTACTGATGGACAGCCACGGACGCCCTGTGTGTGCTGACGGACATACACAGACACACACGGACAGCCACAGACGTCCTTTGTGTGCTGATGGACACTACGGATGTCCTGTGTGTGCTGACGGACACCCACGAACGTGCTGTGTGTATGAACAGATAGCCCACGTGGGCCAAAATCACCCGAACAGTCCACGGAAAGGGCTAGCGTGCTGAGTACAAGGACCGACGTGCTGAGTCCAAGGACCAACGTGCTGATATGTGTACTAATGGACAGCCACAGACGTCCTGTGTGTGCTGACGGACACAGACGGACACACACGGACAGCCACGGACGTCCTGTGTGTGATGGCGGACACCCACGGACGTCCTGTGTGTACTGAACAGACAGCCCACGTTGGCCAAAATCACCCGAACAGTCCACGGGAAGGGTCAGCGTGCTGAGGCCAAGGACCAACGTGCTGATATGTGTATTGATGGACAGCCACAAACGTCCTGTGTGTGCTGACGACATACACGGACACACACGGACACAGATGGACAGCCATGGACGTCCTGTGTGTGCTGTCGAGACACCCACGGACGTCGTGTGTGTGTTGATGGACAAACCCACGGACGTCGTGTGTGTGCTGATGGACACCCACGGCGTCCTGTGTGTACTGAACACAGACGACCACGTGGGCCAAAATCACCGACAGTCCACGAGAAGGGCCAAGCGTGCTGTGTCCAAGGACCAGCGTGCTGATATGTGTACTGATGGACAGCCACGGACGTCCTGTGTGTGCTGACGGACACACACGGACACACACGGACAGCCACAGACGTCCTGTGTGTGCTGACGGACAGCCACAGACGTCATGTGTGTGCTGGCGGAAACCCACAGACGTCCTGTGTGTACTGAACAGACAGTCCTGAGTTGGTTGCACGAACTCTAAATCAAGATTTGATTGATAATATGATTTCAGATGCCGAGATTTAAGCCTTTGGATTATGCCATTCTAAATCTCTGTGGAGATAATTATCTAGAATGGGCAATGAACACTTCAGTTATCCTGAAATCATGAGGACTCGGAAGGAGTATCATTCAGGGTGATTATGCAACTAGAAGTGAAAAGTTAAGAGCCATTACAATAATGCGCCATCATCTCACTGAGGTACTGAGAAATCAGTATCTACATATTGAGAATCCTCATGACCTTTGGACAGAATTAAAGTCCAGATACACTATAGTGTTATTACCAAAGGCCAGACACGATTGGATGAGTCTCAGATACCAAGACTTTAGGTCTGTGGCCGAGTACCATTTTGCTTTGATCAGAATCGTGTACCAACTGAGACTGTGTGGTGAAGTGGTAACAGATGAGGATGTATTGTTCAAGGCATACTCCACATTCCATCCAAGAGACCTGTTATCGAAACATATCTATAGAGAAAGAGGTTTCACCACGTACAATGACCTGGTTTCTTGCCTAACGGTGATTGAGAATGACAATGTATTAAAGAGGAGTAGTGAGATGAGATACCCTGATACAAATAAGACTGATATGGATCAGAATGAATCCAAGGGAGTCGTGTCCAATATAACTCAAGGAGTGGCCGGCATGTCTTTTGACTAAGAGGGATCTCGACATTTTATTTTAAGTCCTTGACTTGTGATTTGCTTTAACCTAATTTTTATTCACGATTTTATATAATAGAACTGGTTTTGATTATATCTTGTCTGATCTTACCTGAACATGTGAATGATTCTATTGATAAAGAGTTGCCTAAAGGGCATAATACCATGTGAGAAATCGTGAATGAGTATAGTAAGCATAGTAAGAAAACTATGGCTAAGGCATTGCCTATAAGGCATTATACACACCCAATGATATGTGACCCATTGGAGTTATAAATAGTTTCCAAATAGAAACAATGGGCAAGAAGGAAACAAGTCCTCCTTCGAAATTAAAGAAAAAAAATGCCGAAGACCTTATAAGAAAGTGGTCAAGACTATACCTATGATCTCTACTGATTCAAAACTATGCTATAGATCAGTATAATGAGAGGCAAGAGCCGTGGTGACCATATTGAGATAACACCACGAAATCATACACTATATGGCATGATAGGATTAGCCATCCTAGTCTAGAACTTGATGGAAAAATTAATATTGAAAAGGCACAGAGTTATCCAGTAAAGATCTCACGTTGTGAAACATGTACACAAGGGAAACTCATTAGGTTTAATTGTCCCAAGCATCGCAAAATTATAGTATGGTCATGAGAGGGAGAGAGGATAAACCCATGATCAATACTACAAATTCGTGAAGCATGGTATAGAACCATGTTATAAACGGCTTGGCCGTGACTTGGCCGTGATTTGGCCGAATAGTGCACGCTTGGCCGCACATAGTCCATTACTCGGCCAAAGAGGCCGAAGAGACCATGAGAGACTCCAGAGGTCAACATCGGAAGTTTCTCTGTCGATGAATACAGAGTATTGTTTGAGAAATTCCAATGCGAGCTGTCGGAAACTCCCGAAGGTGTTACGACGAAGGCGTGCGAACCATTCAAGTGATTCTCCTTCCAGGTTTTCAACGAACAGGCGGCAGTAGCCGGCATCCTTTTCACCGTCCTTCAGTCTAGCTCTTCCCATCGCGATGTGGAAAGCCTGAAGGTGCTCTTTTGGATCGGCCGTACCATCGTACTTCGGTACTTTGATATTTCCCGGATCAGACACCCTCATGTCCGAAATGCGACAGGTAAAAGGGGTCTTCCGAGCTCCTTCCAGCAGTCGATCGATTTCGGGGGCAGCACTAGTAGCATGATGGATTTGAGACTTTACGGCCCTCACTTCTGCCGCAGTCTTGGTGATGTAGTCGCAAAGATCGCGGATATCCGATGTCTCGTCAGTAGATTTCCGAGCCTGTTGGCGTTTACTGCGAGTGAGCTCGGTTTGCCTTTCAACCAGCTCCTCCTGTTCGTTCCAATAGGCGATTTCTTCTTCTTCAGTCATTGGTTTTTTGAACGGGGAGCCTTCCCGAGCAGATCGGCTCCTGGTCCTTCTTGGATGTCTGTCGACGTCCTCTTCGGTGTTGTTGGAGACATCGCTAGGATCCAGGTCAATGCGTTCGGCTTCGTTATCCTCTGAGTCCTTTGCAGGGGGCGGAGGACTTTCAGGGTTCCCCTTTTCGATGGGAGATTTCTCGCTAGGGTTTTGACCGGAAGGTCGTTCCCGCGCGACTCCTGATCTGTCGAGTGGGGTAGCAAAGTTGAGCCTCTTCCCGCGGATTTTGGTGGTTCCGCGGGGACGGATTGCTTGGGTCCTTGCCGTTAAGGTTTCAACCTGTTTGGTCAAGGTATTCACGAGCTTATCCTGTTCTTCCGACCTTTTCTCATAGGTGGCGAACATCTTTTTAAACTCCTCGAGCGTCGCGGCGTTGGCTTGTGCGTTGGCCGCGGATACGTCCGCTGCTGGAGTGTGGAGATCGGTGCCGCTACCTCCGTTAAGAGGAGTCTGCACGTTATCCGCGTCGTTAATTGACATGTCTGATTGAGCGTGATGTGGCTTTTGCGGGTTAGATTGATCCGTACTCACCCTCCTTCTAGCGCCAAACTGTGGGAACCGAAATTTGCACTGTCGATTTCCGTTTAAATAAGGAAACTAGGAAAACCCTAATTTCCCAGAGGACCCGGATATCTGCTAATTACCACACGTCAAGCAATCAGAACACGAGAACAACAACGATAAAGTATAAGAAATCAAAAAAGAGAGCAAAGAAGATCTTATTCCGAATTTGCGTATGAGCGTTTACAACAAGGTATAAGCCTGGGCTCGAGATCTGTCGGCGAGATTCTTAGTTCTAGCAACCCTAAGACGGCTAAACCTAATTGAGTCGCAGCTCGAAATAACAAAAACGGAAAATTGCCTAAATTGCTCTAAGTACTAAGTTTTCTCTGAAAAAGTTCTCTCCTTATGCTCCTCGCCCAGGACTCCTTATATACTAGCTCCAAGGTCGGTTTACGCTTTTACTCTTCTGCCCTTAAGCCGTCATAGCATAAAAATGGAGATATTCCATTTTCCCGATCTTCACAATTATCTTCAAAACTTCTGTATTTATCTGCGGAAACTTGACATTTATCCTTCCTTGTGGACCAAGCGTAAACCGTGATGTGGTTTACGGGCTTTTGGTTAAGAAATCATAGGATGGGCCTCGAGTCGTGTTTTAGGTCCCTTTGGGCCGTCTTCCGACTCGACACGTTTACTACGTGTTCTTTTGATAAAGAACGAACTTTCTGCGGTTTTTAATACGCAAAGTCTGATCGATGATTTAGAATAGTGGAAAGCATGGACTGAGCTTGCTATGGTCTTCGGGAGATAGCATTTGAAGGTTTGACGAGAACGCATGGACTGGTGTCGTATCGATGTTCGGAAGACCTCGATCGCTATGCAACGACCAAACTTTGGCTCAAGCCCGGTCGCTACGTAGCGACCGAGCTTTGGCTCGAGCTCGGTCGCTACATAGCGACCGAGATGGACGAGCGCTTAGTCGCTACGTAGCGACCAAGCTTCAGCTCGAGCTTGGTCGCTACGTAGCACCCGAGCGGGATGCGCGCTCGGTCACTACGTAGAGACCGAGCTTTGGCGTGAGCTCGGTCGCTACGTAGCGACCGAGCGGGACGAGTGCTCGGTCGCTACGTAGCGACCGAGCGGGACGATTGCTCGGTCGCTATGTAGTGACCGAGCTTTGGCTCGAGCTTGGTCGCTATGTAGCGACCGAGCAGGTCGGATGTTCGGTCGCTTCGTAGTGACCGGCATCGGCTCGAACTTGGTTGCTTCGTAGCGACCGGACAGCATGTATGTGCGGTAGTTACGCAACGATTGAGCTTGGTTCGTTTGCTTTTGAATCTTCAAGGATACTTCTTCGTATTGGTTATTTTTTTACGAAAATTATATCTTTATTTTTACTATCTCTTTCGGAAATACGATCTCCGAGGATTTTCGGGTGGTAATTCCATTGCGACCGTTTTTGACCCCAACAGTGGACACCCACGGATGTCCTGTGTGTACTGAACAGACAGACCACGTGGGCCAAAATCACCCAAACAGTCCATGGGAACGGCCAGCGTTCGGAGTCCAAGGACCAACGTGCTGATATGTGTACTGATGGACAGCCACGGACGTCCTGTGTGTGCTGACGGACACAGACGGACACACACGGACACACACAGACAGCCACGGGCATCGTGTGTGTGCTGGCGGACACCCACAGACGTCCTGTGTGTACTGAACTGACAGCCCACGTGGGCCAAAATCATCCGAACAGTCCACGGGAAGGGTCCGCGTGCTGAGTCCAAGGACCAATGTGCTGATATGTGTGCTGATGGACAGCCACGAACGTCCCGTGTGTGCTGACGGACACACACGGACAGCCACGGACGTCCTGTGTGTGCTGATGGACACACACGGACGTCCTGTGTGTGCTGACGGACGCCCACGGACGTTCTGTGTGTACTGAACAGACAGCACACGTGGGCCAAAATCACCCGAACAGTCCACGGGAAGGGCCAGGGTGCTGAGTCCAAGGACCAGCGTGCTGATATGTATACTGATGAACAGCCACGGATGTCCTGTGTGTTCTGACGGACACACATGGACAGCCACAGATGTCCTGTGTGTGCTGACGGACAGCCACATATGTCTTGTGTGTGCTGACGGACAGCCCCAGACAGCCACTGACGTCCTGTGTGTGCTGGCGGACACCCACGGACGTCCTGTGTGTACTGAACAGAAAGCCCACATGCGTCAAAATTACCAAAACAGTCCACGGGAAGGGCCAGCGTGCAGAGTCCAAGGACCAACGTGCTGATATGTGTACTGATGGACAGCCACAGACGTCCTGTGTGTGCTGACGAACATACACGGACAGCCACAAACGTCATGTGTGTGCTGACGGACACACACGGACGTCCTGTGTGTGCTGAAAGACACCCACGGACGTCATGTGTGTACTGAACAGACAGCCAACGTTGGCCAAAATCACCTGAACAGTCCACGGGAAGGGCTAGTGTGCTGAGTCCAAGGACCAGCGTGCTGATATGTGCACTGATGGACAGCCACGGACGTCCTGTGTGTGCTGACGGACACACATGGACACACACGGACAGCCATGGACGTCCTGTGTGTGCTGACGGACAGCCACTGACAGCCACAGACGTCCCATGTGTGGTGGCGGACACCCACGGACGTCCTGTGTGTACTGAACAGACAGCCCACGTGGGCCAAAATCACCCAAACAGTCCATGGGAACGGCCAGCGTTCTGAGTCCAAGGACCAACGTGCTGATATGTGTACTGATGGACAGCCACGGACGTCCTGTGTGTGCTGACGGACACAGACGGACACACACGGACACACACAGACAGCCACGGACATCGTGTGTGTGCTGGCGGACACCCACAGACGTCCTGTGTGTACTGAACTGACAGCCCACGTGGGCCAAAATCATCCGAACAGTCCACGGGAAGGGTCCGCGTGCTGAGTCCAAGGACCAATGTGCTGATATGTGTGCTGATGGACAGCCACGAACGTCCCGTGTGTGCTGACGGACACACACGGACAGCCACGGACGTCCTGTGTGTGCTGATGGACACACACGGACGTCCTGTGTGTGCTGACGGACGCCCACAGACGTTCTGTGTGTACTGAACAGACAGCACACGTGGGCCAAAATCACCCGAACAGTCCACGGGAAGGGCCAGGGTGCTGAGTCCAAGGACCAGCGTGCTGATATGTATACTGATGAACAGCCACGGATGTCCTGTGTGTTCTGACGGACACACACGGACAGCCACAGTTGTCCTGTGTGTGCTGACGGACAGCCACATATGTCTTGTGTGTGCTGACGGACAGCCCGAGACAGCCACTGACGTCCTGTGTGTGCTGGCGGACACCCACGGACGTCCTGTGTGTACTGAACAGAAAGCCCACATGCGTCAAAATTACCAAAACAGTCCACGGGAAGGGCCGGCGTGCAGAGTCCAAGGACCAACGTGCTGATATGTGTACTGATGGACAGCCACAGACGTCCTGCGTGTGCTGACGGACATACACGGACAGCCACAAACGTCATGTGTGTGCTGACGGACACACACGGACAGCCACGGACGTCCTGTGTGTGCTGACGGACACACACGGACGTCCTGTGTGTGCTGAAAGACACCCACGGACGTCATGTGTGTACTGAACAGACAGCCAACGTTGGCCAAAATCACCTGAACAGTCCACGGGAAGGGCTAGTGTGCTGAGTCCAAGGACCAGCGTGCTGATATGTGCACTGATGGACAGCCACGGACGTCCTGTGTGTGCTGACGGACACACATGGACACACACGGACAGCCATGGACGTCCTGTGTGTGCTGACGGACAGCCACTGACAGCCACAGACGTCCCATGTGTGGTGGCGGACACCCACGGACGTCCTGTGTGTACTGAACAGACAGCCCACGTGGGCCAAAATCACCCAAACAGTCCATGGGAACGGCCAGCGTTCTGAGTCCAAGGACCAACGTGCTGATATGTGTACTGATGGACAGCCACGGACGTCCTGTGTGTGCTGACGGACACAGACGGACACACACGGACACACACAGACAGCCACGGACATCGTGTGTGTGCTGGCGGACACCCACAGACGTCCTGTGTGTACTGAACTGACAGCCCACGTGGGCCAAAATCATCCGAACAGTCCACGGGAAGGGTCCGCGTGCTGAGTCCAAGGACCAATGTGCTGATATGTGTGCTGATGGACAGCCACGAACGTCCCGTGTGTGCTGACGGACACACACGGACAGCCACGGACGTCCTGTGTGTGCTGATGGACACACACGGACGTCCTGTGTGTGCTGACGGACGCCCACAGACGTTCTGTGTGTACTGAACAGACAGCACACGTGGGCCAAAATCACCCGAACAGTCCACGGGAAGGGCCAGGGTGCTGAGTCCAAGGACCAGCGTGCTGATATGTATACTGATGAACAGCCACGGATGTCCTGTGTGTTCTGACGGACACACACGGACAGCCACAGTTGTCCTGTGTGTGCTGACGGACAGCCACATATGTCTTGTGTGTGCTGACGGACAGCCCGAGACAGCCACTGACGTCCTGTGTGTGCTGGCGGACACCCACGGACGTCCTGTGTGTACTGAACAGAAAGCCCACATGCGTCAAAATTACCAAAACAGTCCACGGGAAGGGCCGGCGTGCAGAGTCCAAGGACCAACGTGCTGATATGTGTACTGATGGACAGCCACAGACGTCCTGCGTGTGCTGACGGACATACACGGACAGCCACAAACGTCAT
>NW_022610897.1:27500-30000 GCF_000309985.2 Brassica rapa
GATCGAGAAATGTTTTACCGCCAAGGTCATAGTTCATATTGGAGTTTATTAAAAATATTCAGCTTATCAGAACGGGAGCAGAAAAATATTCGGGATTAATCGCGGGTCAGAAATTTACCGGAAGGACCGTAATCAAACGAATGGACCGAGAAGCTCGAGGTGGCTCGTTGCATGGGTTCAGAACGTGGTGTCAACCATCTAAAAATCTGAGTGTCTCCAGAAGCTCGAGGTGTCGCCATGCATGGAAGCTGTACATGCAGCCTGACAAGTAGAAGCACGAGGTGGATCGACCAAGCACGAGGTGTCTGCGTGCATGTAACCGAAGCATGCGGCCAGCCATGTGTGTGATGCTGTGGCACCCTGCATAAGTTTTAGTCATCCAGCCTGACATCTGGGAGGAGTGTTGGCGTCCTTCATGTGTCCTGGACATGCAGCCAGCCATGTGGAGCACGAGGTGCCGCCGCGCATGCGTCCGGAGCCATGCGAACCAACAGACGGGCGGCCACCAACCTGAATCTGATTGGCGGGTGTTTTCTATAAATACCCAGCAACCCCCTTCAGTTTCAGACATCCATAACACACCAAAGCAAGTTCTAAACGTGGCTAGAGAGAGAGAGAGAGAGAGAAAAAAAAGAAAGTGGTTGATATAAGAGTATGGTCGATTCTTAAGACCGATACTCCACCGAGAAGGACAGTTCCGTCCAATCGATGTTTCTCTACGATTGTGAGGCGGAAGCTCTGTCCAAATCAATCCGTCCATTACATTCAGCTCCTTTGATGATCAACTGGAGATGCTGTCCGGAGTTTGTTCAGATCAGTCGAAGTTCTGCTCGATACTCCGCCAGGAAGTCCGAAGAACTGTCCTGAAGCTAAAGGAGGTTCTGCCGAGTCCAGATCAGTCCGTCCAGACCTGTTAGTGTCTTCATGATCAAGCCGAGGGTCTGTCCAAGTCGAAATCAGTTCAGTCCAGTCCAATCAAGTCGTCCATTGGGTTTTGGCCAAGTCTTCTCCGATCAACCAGCTACTTATCGGCAAAGAACTCTATAAGTTATGATCAATTGATTGTTGACTTGTTTTTCATGCATGTTCCCATTACTTGGAAGTTGGATCATGGCAGGAGGCCGACTCTAACTGAGTAACGGTTTGATTACATAATAGTTGAATATTAGTTGATTGAGTTGATAGAATGCTTAGTTATTGCTTGGGAATCATAGTAGCATGCTAATGGTTAGGTTGATTGGTTAGTTACGAATCCTGAATGCTTGCTTGTAAATTAATGCTTGTTGATTAAGGTTAGTCAGCTCTTCGTAAGGGAAGGACTAACTGGTTGAGTTATTTAGTGATGATATTGTTGTTAGTGTTGTAGAGTTAGAGTGTGATGCCATATAGCTTGTGTGTAACCCACCATGCTAGGCATGTTTGAGGTGGATTAGTGTTTCCTCGACCTCGTACCCAGTGGGTTTAAGGAAACCCCTTATTCGCTGGATCGAGAACACTCAGAGAGACGGGGTCATGGCCTATGGCTGAGTGGTTGCATGATAGGGTAATGACCGGCAGTGACCCGAACGTACTGTGGGCTGTATTGCGGTGACCCGAACGTACTGGGGGCCGTAACCGTCGTGTGACAACCAGCAGTGGCCCGAACGTACTAGGGCTGTCGCGCGGTGACCCGAATGTAGTGTGGGCCGCGTTTGGTTGAAAGTTCCTTCTTCTGGTCTTTGTTATAGGGAGATAGGATATTGCCGAGGATAGAGGAGGAACACTATGTCACAAAGGGCCCTACTTATAGTGTCGAGGGTGTAGAGGGTTGTTTGAACCCTAGATTGATTTGAGTTTGAGTTTAAGTGGTTAGCTAGCCATTAGTGGTTATGATTTCATATCGTTAGTTATCTAGCTATTATTATCTGCTGCATATTTCTGATATTGCTTATCTATTGAATTGTGTTGTTAGGTGAACATCTTGCTTTAGATTGTTTGGGGTGGGATAGCGAGGGGTTTTATTTGTTAGTTGGGGATCATAATTCACTGAGTAACATTAGGTTACTCATCCAACTCTGTTGTCCTTTTTTCAGGTCATAGTACGGGTTGAAAAGCCTTAGGCTTCGATCTACCAGAAAACGCTAAATCTTGGTATGGGTTGAAAAGCCTTGTGCCTTGACGCAGCGGGACGAGTTAGTGGATGAACTGGTCTAGGTCGTGGAGTAAATTTTGTGACTCTGGTCGGATCGTCCGTAGCCCATCACGTAGCGCTTCCGGACCATGGTGTTGGGTTGGACGGTCAGTCATGTTCTTGTTTGATTGTTGGCTGACCGGTTGGCCTTTCATCTCCAACCCTTGGTGTGGGTTGTCTGTCGATCATGTTCTTGTTTGATTGTTGGGCCGGTGGGTCGACCAATGCTTACGATGGTTCGGGGGTGTTACCGTCGGTGCATTCGTATTTCATAGTCAGAGGTGAAATTCTTGGATCTATGAAAGACGAACAACTCCGAAAGCATTTGCC
>NW_022610898.1:0-18703 GCF_000309985.2 Brassica rapa
AATATTTTATATATTATATTATTTTGCGTAGGAGTCAGATTATTACCTCATTTCTGATTAATATATTAGTTACCAGGTTGTGTAGATATTTTTGGACCGTATCTTTTGTATATCCCTAGTACTTCGTAATTGATAAGTTTGTTTAGTTAAGCAAATCCATATTAGTTAACACTAGGTTAAGATCCGCGCCTTGCGCGGGATGAATATTATATATATAGATATCTATATATATTTTTATATTATATGTTTTATAACATATTATGAAATAATAAATAATATTGAATAATTAAAAAGTCATTATCTACTACTTATATAATTAAATTGGTGCGAACATATAAATAAATTTTATAAATTTATAAATCGAAAAAATTATTTTTTCTATTTGATATGATATATAATTAAATTTAAATGATAGTAACATATATATGGTATATTTTAATATTAATATTTATTAGATGATGCTTTTGCTCATATTTTTTTTTATCATTTGTATCTGTTATATCAAAAAGTCTAAATTAGTGATAACAAAATTTTCACTGTGAGATTAATGGTTTAAGTAATTTATAATTTTTAAGAAATTAAGATGTCAATATTTTTTCAAATTTTTCATCAAAAAAATGTTCAAAGTAAATTTCAAAATTAAGATATTTATGTATTTTATATGACATATAGTTTAATTTAAAATGATACATATATTTATATATCTTTTATTTTTGATACTTATTAAATGAGACTTTCAACTTATATTATTTTTTAATTATTTGTATCATGTCATAACAAAAGTTTTAAATCATAGATCACAAAATTTGAATGTGAAACTTTTAACAGTTTTAGTAATTTATACTCGTTTTTGAAAATTCAAAAAAAAAAAAATATATATATATATATATATATATAAAATTTTAATTTTTATTATATGGTTACTATGATTGTTTAATTTATTTTAATAGCTTAAAATTAAACAAATATAATTATAATACACACTTATTTTTATCAAATTTTTATTATTCAAGATCATTAATTGTCATATATACTTTAGCCACATTAGGCAATTCTATATTCTTATTTAAGAAAATAATGAAGCACATTAATAATGTATTTATTGTGGTTTAATAAAAAGCTTATTATATATCTAGATGGACCAACATATTTCTCTAAGGATTCTAAGAATCATTCTAGTGATGACACATGGCTACAAAAAAATGTTGCAATGCTTCTCAAATAATATATAGGGGATATGCCTTGCTTTTGGTTTATATATTGGAGAGAAAATCCCACATTGGAAATATGTAAGGGACTTGGATCAATCCATTAATTGCCAATTAGCTTTAAATTGGAAGTCCAGGAAACTTGTCATGGTATCAAAGCCGGCCCAACACTCTGACCCATTAATCCGGTCCGGACAGTGGTCTGATCATCCATTAGCCGATGGCCCATAAAAAACTCAGTTCTGCCGAGATCGCTAGAAAATAAAGCATGGTCTTGGAGGGGTACGATGGATTCTGCGAAATTAATAGTTATACGCACCATTATCTCGAGGGGGATGTTGGAGAGAAAATCCCACATTGAAAATATGTAAGGGACTTGAGTAATATATAAGGGACTTGGGCCAATACACTAATTGCTTTTAACTCGGGAGAGGCACTTCAGTTACTGCCTATATGACGAAAGAATGAAACGTTGGTACATTTTTAGTATTTAATTATTTTTCTCTTATCCCATTGGTTATGAACCGTTCTAGGGTTTTCCTTAAGCTCCAGAGACCAACTGAATGTATGGTCTTTGTTTTATTAGTTTGAGAAAAGGAGGTGTTGTGAATGAGGATAGGATCAGTAACTAGCCTGAAGCTCTTCTTCTCAATATATTGTCTTTTCTTCCAATAAAAGATGTCGTAGCCAGTAGCCACTAGTGTTCTGTCTAAAGAATGGAGGTTTCTTTGGAAGATGGTGTTAGAGAGATTGCAAATATCTTTTATTAGATTGTGTTGTGGTGCTGTGGATGTTGGAATATGGATTGGAATTGCTTATGCACACCATGTGCGTGAGCTCGAACTCAATGCTACAATCTAATAATAGAGAGACGTTTAGATTTCCTAGAAGCTTGTATAACTGTGAAACACTAGAGACCTTGAAACTCCGTGCTTGGGTCCTTGTAGATGTCCCTTCTCAGGCTTGTCTGAAGTCCCTTAGAACTCTTCATCTTCGTTATGTGGATTACAAAGACCATTCATCCTTTCCTAACCTCTTATCTGGTTGTCCCAATCTTGAAAATTGTTATTGTGCCATAATCAATATTATGGGCAGATTTTCACTATTGCAGTTCCATCCTTACGGACACTAACAATTTATGATTACAATGATGGACAAGATTTTGTGGGCTATGTGATAAATGCTCCTTTGAAATACTTGAACATTCGAGGGTTTAAGTCTCTTAACTGTTGCCTGATTGAGAATGCACCAGAGTTGGTGGAGGCAAATATTGATAATGTCTCTAAGATAACTAACGAGAAGCTTCTGGTATCTCTCACTTTAGCCAAGCGTCTTTCCTTGGCTTTGTCACCCTTGGAGGTAAGGTTTTTCTTGCAATCTATTAGTTACTTTCTGTTATACATTCTTTATGTTCTAATATGGTTTCCTGTGTGTGTATGTATATATATATGTATATGTTAGATTCCCTACATATATATGTTAGATTCCCTACTGGTAGTATCTTCTATCAGTTGGTATATTTGGAGCTTTCTACACATAAAGCCCAATGGAGGAATCTACTTCTGCTCATGCTAGATAGGTCTCCTAAATTACAAGTCCTTAAACTCATCAGTGTAAGCATTTCAAACTCGTCGTGAGAAACTGCAGGCAAAGAACAAATGATTCCTTGACTCCACTGCAATGTACCGGTGGAGTCAAGGAATCATTTGTTCTTTGCCTGCAGTTTCTCACGACGAGTTTGGAAAGATTTAGCTCAGAAGTTGATGCACGTGAGCTATACCCACCAGTGGGACAAATAATACAACTATTGCAGGACAAAAACAGAGACGCGACTGACCTTTTCCTACTGAGATATGTGTTCCAAGCTACTCTATATGCAATATGGAGAGAACGAAACCTGCGTAAACATGGGGAGAATCCAAGGACCCCTGACCAACTAATTCAAATGGTGGACAAGATTGTTCGTAACAGGCTCTCCTCCATCCGTGACAAGGCTCACTCAGGAGGTTTAACCAAATGGTTTGCCACTAGATAACCATTCAAGGCTCAGCTTTTGATTAGATTTTATTAAAAACTTCAGCTCCAATGTAACACAAAGTGTAAAACAGTTTTTTGCTTGAATTAATTTAACATTCTTTCAAAAAAAACAAGTTCATGCATTAGATGTTTTTCCAATATTTTATGATCCAACATATAATGTGGTCTTACTACTTAGCTTTATGAGATTTAAGCAATCTCAGATTGACTGCATTAATGCAAGCTTACTTTGTTAGAATGAAATTTTTTTGAGTATTACTAAGAGAGTCTTCGTTGTTTCCATAAATCACTTCTATGTAGTTGTACTCTAATTGTTTTTTATTTCTTTTTTTAGATGTTGAGTTCTAGTTTGGCCTTCGTTTGACCGTTTGGAGATGCAAACGTTAGTTTACTATGCTTTTCAGATAAAATATATGTAAATCTGTTTTGTTTTGTATGTTGCGTTTTGACATGACCTTTGACAGTCTGGTAAGAAAAAGAACCTCAACTTTTATCTGTTGTCTCGATGATATATACAATAATAAGGTTTGTGATCTTATAGGTAGCTGTTAGCTTGTTGGCATTTGGAAATATGTAACAGAATACTTAACTAAGTTCATAATATGACCAGAGATAATAAAAAAACAGTTCGACTCCAAGAGGGAATTTGACTGAACAATAAGCCGGAGGCGAGAGATCGATACCAAAGAGAACATACACCAAAACTTTCACACCAGTTAATTTCTTGCTTTTCAAGAAAAGAATATTATGAACATGTATATTCGTTACCCAGTACGTTTACCACGTCGTGAAGCTTATATCAAGATAGTACAATATTCAACATATATTTTGTGAAATAATCTGCGTTATGTAGTTTTGTATTTCAAATTGGTAATTTTAATATTATCCAGTAATCTTTATTTTAGTCGGATAATCTTCAACCCTATACCCATATGTGGGCCCAACAAAGAAAAAGGGTAGCCTATGGAGTTGATTATAGTTTTCTTTAATCATATAAGAGTTGACTATATTTGTTATTACTTATATCATGCGGCAGCATTAGTCAAAAAGAAGAACATAAAAAGCCCTAACCTCAGCCGTCTAATTCTGCCACCTCGATCTCAGCCCTGCTACCTACACGGTACAGCAAATTATCTAGATTATCACCAAATAGTTATCTTTATTAATTAACTACGATAATTTTGTAGTTAATTGCGATAATCTTGTTATCCAAAAAAACACAACGATAACGTTGTTACATTTTATGGTTTTAGTTTAGAATAGGTTTTTAGTTTTGGAGTTTTGTCGGTCTTCATTGTTTTCGTGTTGGTGAAGCTTTCTATCAATACTGCACAAAATTCGAGCAGCTAATTCATCTCGCGTGTGTTTGTAGTTCGTCAGAAAAGCGTTTTAAGCAAGCTTAATTCATACACAACACAAAAAATATCATCAATGGAACGGCATAGGTCAGTTTCTTTGTATGTTTTAGATGTTCTTAAATTTATCTCCATAACTCAAAACCAACTAGTGTTTTTTTGTTTGTTAACTTAATTTTTTGTCTTTTGACAGTAAAAGAAGAGTTACTGGGAGCATGAGCAATCAAGACCTTGAGAATGCTGACAGGATCAGCGAGTTGCCTGAGGCTTTGATCCTGCTGATATTGTGTCTACTTCCTATGAAAGTTGCCATCGCCACAAGTCTCTTGTCTAAGCAATGGAGATATCTTTGGAAGTTGATGCCTAAACTCAAGTTTGACTATTTGGATCACAAACGTCAACTCGGGACGTTTTCAAGTAATGTTTGCTCGACTTTGGTTTCACACATGTCTCCGGTCCTACAGAGTTTGTATCTCATTGTTCATCAAGAAAGATGTAATGCAAAGGATATTGGAATCTTGCTTGGAATTGCACTGGGTCTCCATGTGCACGAGCTGGTTCTCGAAGTTCGATCTAGGGAAGTGTACAAATTTCCTAGAAGCTTGTTTATAGTTAATACACTACGGACCTTGAAACTAAGGTATAATGTTCATATGGATGTCCCTTCACTGGTTCGTTTCAAATCCCTTAGAAATCTGCACCTTCACTATGTAGAATACAGGGACCATAATTCAGTTATTAACCTTTTTGGTGGCTGTCCTAATCTCAAAACCTTGACGGTGCATAGATATTCACATAGCAGTGTGAAGACATTCACTATATCAGTGCCATCTTTAGAGAGGCTATCAATTTATAATAGCAATGGTGGACAAGTAGATTGGGGCTATGCGATAAATGCTCCTTCATTGAAGCTCCTAAAGATTAAAGGAATTTGTGGTCTTGGGTTTTGTCTAATCGAGAATGTTATGGAGCTGGTGGAGGCAAGTATCATTGATGTCTCTAGTATATCCAACGAGAACCTTCTAGGGTCTCTAACTTCAGTAAAACGTCTTTCACTGAGAATATCTCCCTTGAAGGTAGATTTTCTTGCAATTAATTAAGTTTCTTGTTGTCATTAAATTACTTCTTACTAATACTATTACTGCTTCATGCATAGGTTACGTTTCCTACCGGTAGCATCTTCGATCAGCTGGTGTACTTGGAGCTACATGCATATAAAGAAGCATGGTGGAATCTACTTACCCTTATGCTTGATAGGTCTCCTAAATTGAAAACCCTCAAGCTCATCAACGTAAATAATGTTTCATCTATTAACAATTTTTCCTAAATCGGTTTTAGGTTTGTTGATATAGTAATAACGCAACGTTGTCTTTCCTCCTACATTTGTCTCAGAAATGGCATTGTGAAAAAGAATATGTGGGTCGTGGGGAATGGAAACAGCCAGAGAATGTTCCTAAATGTTTTTGGTTTCTTCTTGAGACATTCATATGGAAAGGCTACAAATGGCAACGAGAAGATGAGAAACAAGTGGCAAAATACGTTCTAAAGAACGCAATTAATTTGAAGAGAGCAATTATCTCCTCAAAACGTATCAAGCCTAAAGAGAGAGTAGAGGTGGTCAAGGATTTGAAAAGTGTGGTCAGGGCTTCAAATTTCTGCCAGCTTATATTCAAATGAAAATACATATTAGGATAGTTTTGTAACTTATACGGTGCTTCCAGTTCAACAGATTTCTAGAGATTTACTAGATTTTTTTGATCATCGCTTTAAAAGCGCATGATTTTGTATATAATATTTTTAATTTAATGAAACACGAATCTTTGATTTTAATTTATGTTCATATTTTTAGGTTGGTTTAATTCTCTGGTAAACATTGAAAATATGTAATAATTTTATTATCTAAAATAGTATAAAATATATATTTTACTAAACTTTCATTCATTTTGATTTATTTTATGTGTTTTTCTACTTTTATAGGGAATTAAAAATATATTTATAAAAATATATTTATAACAATTTTATTATTTGATTTAGATGAGAATATTATATAATTTTCATCGAGATGATAATTTCTATATATAATATTATTTGATTTAAATTATTGAATTTTCGCCTGTTTGTTAATAGTAGATTGTACATATGTAATATATATATACTAGGTGTTTTGCCCGCGATGCAAGCTTAAACATTTTCATAATTTTTGAAAAGTTCTTTGTACACAATATTCATTATATATTAAAATAAATCTTAAAATAACTTAATATTATATTTTTAATTATATAATTAAAAAAATTATTTGATTAATATTTAATTATGTAATTTATGTTTTTAACTTTTTACTAAAATATTTTTTCAAATAACAATACAATATATATATAGAGAAATTATCTTTTTTTTTTTAAATTATATTTTTAGATTTTAGATAATTCAATATTCTATTTTTAATTATATAATTAAGAATTTAATTTTATTAATATTTAGTTATATAATTCATGTTTTAAATTTTTACTAAAATACTTTTTTAGATAACAATACAATATATATATAGAAAATTATCTTTTTTAATTATATTTTTAGATTTTGGATAATTCAATATTCTATTTTTAATTATATAATTAAGAATTTAATTTGATTAATATTTAGTTATATAATTCATGTTTTAACTTTTTACTAAAATACTTTTTCAGATAACAATACAATATATACATAAATTATCTCTCTTTTTAAATTATATTTTCAGATTTTGGATAATTCTTACTATTATTAATTTTAATCAATTATCAAATCAAATAAATTAAAATTTCGTTTTTATTTTTTAATTTAATTATACATTTTATTTGATTAATATTTAGTTATATAATTCATGTTTTTTTAGTACAAGACTTTTTCAGATAACAATACAATATATATAGAAATTATCTTTTTTTTTTAAATCATATTTTCAGATTTTGGATAATCTTACTATTATTAATTTTAATCAATTATCTAATTAAATAAATTAAAATTTAGTTTTTATTTTTTTTAATTTAGTTATACATTTTATTCATTAAAGGTATAAACATTATTAACCACTCTAACTTTTAACGTGAGAGCTCGATTCCAAAAATTTTTACTTAAATTATCATTTTTTAATTATATTGTTAGATTTTGGATAATTCAATATTCTATTTTTAATTATATAATTAAGAATTTTATTTGATTAATATTTAGTTATATAATTCATGTTTTTAACTATTAACAAAAAAACTTTTTCAGATAACAATACAATATATACAAAAATTATCTCTTTTTAAATTATATTTTCAGATTTTGGATAATTATTACTATTATTAATTTTAATCAACTATCTAATCAAATAAATTAAAATTTTGTTTTTATTTTTTTATTTAGTTATACATTTTATTCATTAAGGGTAAAAACGTTATTAACCACTTTAACTTTTAATGTGAGAGTTCGATTCCAAAAATTTACTTCGCAAATAATAGTATAGATATATATCAATCCTTATTTTTATTTTTCAAATTAAAATTGGCTATAATTTTAATTTATAAATCTATTTTTTAAATATTTTATGAAATTATTTTATTATCTGTAAAATATAAACTAAAAATATTTTACAAGATTTTGTACAACAATATATATATATATATAGAACTAAACTTGAAATATATGGAAAGATATTATTAATTATTTATTTCTGAATTAATTAACTAAAATTGATTTTACAATAATAACCTTAGTGAATGTCTTGAATCATTAGACTAACTACTATAAAATTGCTATTCCCTATAGAAACGGAGACAACAAAGGTTCCAAACCTCTTTGAACTTCATCATATTTTATTACATGATTCAAATATGTATTAAAACAGTATTCTCAATTTTTTTGAATTTTTCTCAAAATCTATTTGTACCCCCTCCCCCTATGAAAATAGTGTGTTTTCGATAAATGCTCTATATATGAAGCCTATAATCTTTTAATTCGTTTTAAAATTTATAACCACATTACACATTTGTATTAATTTATGCTAAACTTCTTTTCATGGTACATGGACATCGTTCTAAATTTTTATCCATTAATTTAGCAAAACTGCAAATACTCTCTAAATTATTGGACTAACCACTATAAAATTGCTATTTCCTAGAGAAACGGAGACAACAAAGGTTCCAAACCTCTTTGAAATTCCTCATATGTTATTAAATGATTCAACTATGCATTACAACAATATTGTCAAATTTTTTGATTTTTTCTAAAAATGTATGTGTACCCCCCTACGAAAATAGTGAGTTTTCGGTAAATAATCTATATATGAAGCCTATAATCTTTTAATGCGTTTTAAAATTTATAACCACATTATACATTTGTATTAATTTATGATAAACTCTTTTTCATGGCACATGGACATCGTTCTAATTTTTTATCCATTAATTTAGCAAAACTGCAAATACTCCCTAAATCATTAGACTAACCACTATAAAATTGCTATTCCCTAGAGAAACGGAGACAACAAAGGTTCCAAACCTCTTTGAACTTCATCATATGTTATTAAATGATTCAACTATGCATTAAAACAATATTGTCAAAATTTTTGAATTTTTCTCAAAATCTATGTGTACCCCCTACGAAAATAGTGAGTTTTGGGTAAATGATATATATATATATGAAGCCTATAATCTTTTAATTCGTTTTAAAATTTATAACCACATTATACATTTGTATTAATTTATGATAAACTCCATTTCATGGTACATGGACATCGTTCTAATTTTTTATCCATTAATTTAGCAAAACTGCAAATACTCCTTAAATCATTGGACTAACCACTATAAAATTGCCATTCCCTAGAGAAACGGAGACAACAAAGATTTCAAACCTCTTTGAACTTCATCATATGTTATTAAATGATTCAACTATGCATGAAAACAGTATTGTCAAATTTTTTGATTTTTTCACAAAATCTATATGTACCCCCGTACGAAAATAGTGAGTTTTCGGGAAATGATCTATATATGAAGCCTATAATCTTTTAATTCGTTTTAAAACTTATAACCACATTATACATTTGTATTAATTTATGATAAACTCCTTTTCATGGTACATGGATATCGTTCTAATTTTTTATCCATTAATTTAGCAAAACTGCAAATACTCCCTAAATCATTAGACTAACCACTATAAAATTACAATTCCCTTGAGAAACGGAGACAACAAAGGTTCCAAACCTCTTTGAACTTCATCATATGTTATTAAATGATTCAACTATGCATTAAAACAGTATTGTCAAATTTTTTCAATTTTTCACAAAATCTATGTGTACCCCCCTACGAAAATAGTGAGTTTTCGGTAAATGATCTATATATGAAGCCTATAATCTTTTAATTCGTTTTAAATTTATAACCACATTATACATTTGTATTAATTTATGATAAACTCCTTTTCATGGTACATGGACATCGTTCTAATTTTTTATCCATTAATTTAGCAAAACTGCAAATACTCTTTAAATCATTGGACAAACCACTATAAAATTGCTATTCCCTAGAGAAACGGAGACAACAAAGGTTCCAAACCTCTTTGAACTTCATCACATGTTATTAAATGATTCAACTATGCATTAAAACAGTATTGTCAAATTTTTTGAATTTTTCTCAAAATCTATGTGTACCCCCTAACGAAAATAGTGAGTTTTCGGTAAATGATCTATAAATGAAGCCTATAATCTTTTAATTCATTTTAAGATTTATAACCACATTATACATTTGTATTAATTTAAGATAAATGCCTTTTCATGGTACATGGACATCGTTCTAATTTTTAATCAATTAATTTAGCAAAACTGTAAATACTCCCTAAATCATTGGACTAACCACTATAAAATTGCTATTCCCTAGAGAAACGGAGACAACAAAGGTTCCAAACCTCTTTGAACTTCATCATATGTTATTAAATGATTCAACTATGCATTAAAACAGTATTGTCAAATTTTTTGAATTTTTCTCAAAATCTATGTGTACCCCTACGAAAATAGTGAGTTTTCGGTAAATGATCTATATATGAAGCCTATAATCTTTTAATTCGTTTTAAAATTTATAACCACATTATACATTTGTATTAATTTATGATAAACTCCTTTTCATGGTACATGGACATCGTTCTAATTTTTTATCCATTAATTTAGCAAAACTGCAAATACTCCTTAAATCATTGGACAAACCACTATAAAATTGCAATTCCCTAGAGAAACGGAGACAACAAAGGTTCCAAACCTCTTTGAACTTCATCATATGTTATTAAATGATTCAACTATGCATTAAAACAGTATTGTCAAATTTTTTGAATTTTTCTCAAAATCTATGTGTACCCCCCTACGAAAATAGTGAGTTTTCGGTAAATGATCTATATATGAAGCCTATAATCTTTTAATTCGTTTTAAAATTTATAACCACATTATACATTTGTATTAATTTATGATAAACGCTTTTTCATGGTACATGGACATCGTTCTAATTTTTAATCCATTAATTTAGCAAAACTGTAAATACTCCCTAAATTATTGGACTAACCACTACAAAATTGTTATTCCCTAGAGAAACGGAGACAACAAATGTTCCAAACCTCTTTGAAATTCCTCATATGTTATTAAATGATTCAACTATGCATTAAAACAGTATTGTCAAATTTTTTGAATTTTTCTCAAAATCTATGTGTACCCCCTACGAAAATAGTGAGTTTTCGGTAAATGATCTATATATGAAGCCTATAATCTATTAATTCGTTTTAAAATTTATAACCACATTATACATTTGTATTAATTTATGATAAACTCCTTTTCATGGTACATGGACATCGTTCCAATTTTTTATCCATTAATTTAGCAAAACAGCAAATACTCCCTAAATCATTAGACTAACCACTATAAAATTGCTATTCCCTAGAGAAACGGAGACAACAAAGGTTCCAAACCTCTTTGAACTTCATCATAGTTTATTCCATGATTCAAATATGTATTAAAACAGTATTCTCAAATTTGTTGAATTTTTCTCAAAATCTATGTGTCCCCTTACGAAAATAGTGTGTTTTCGGTAAATGATCTATATATGAAGCCTATAATCTTTTAATTCGTTTTAAAATTTATAACCACATTATACATTTGTATTAATTTATGATAAACGCCTTTTCATGGTACATGGACATCGTTCTAATTTTTAATCAATTAATTTAGCAAAACTGTAAATACTCCCTAAATCATTGGACTAACCACTATAAAATTGCTATTCCCTAGAGAAACGGAGACAACAAAGGTTCCAAACCTCTTTGAAATTCCTCATATGTTATTAAATGATTCAACTATGCATTAAAACAGTATTGTCAAATTTTTTGAATTTTTCACAAAATCTATGTGTACCCCCTACGAAAATAGTGAGTTTTCATAAATGATCTATATATGAAGCCTATAATCTTTTAATTCGCTTTAAAATTTATAACCACATTATAATTTGTATTAATTTATGATAAACTCTTTTCATGGGACATGGACATCGTTCTAATTTTTTATCCATTAATTTAGCAAAACTGCAAATACTCCCTAAATCATTAGACTAACCACTATAAAATTGCTATTCCCTAGAGAAACGGAGACAACAAAGGTTCCAAAACTCTTTGAACTTCATCATATGTTATTAAATGATTAAACTATGCATTAAAACAGTATTGTCAAATTTTTTGAATTTTTCTCAAAATCTATGTGTACCCCCCTACGAAAATAGTGAGTTTTCGGTAATTGATTTATATATGAAGCCTATAATCTTTTAATTCGTTTTAAAATTTATAAACACATTATACATTTGTATTAATTTATGATATACTCCTTTTCATGGTACATGGACATCGTTCTAATTTTTTATCAATTAATTTAGCAAAACTGTAAATACTCCCTAAATCATTGGACTAACCACTATTAAATTGCTATTCCTTAGAGAAACAAAGACAAGAAAGGTTCCAAACCTCTTTGAACTTCATCATATGTTATTAAATGATTCAACTATGCATTAAAACAGTATTGTTAAATTTTTTGAATTTTTCTCAAAATCTATGTGTACCCCCCTACGAAAATAGTGAGTTTTCGGTAAATGATGTATATATGAAGCCTATAATCTTTCAATTCGTTTTAAAATTTATAACCACATTATACATTTGTATTAATTTATGATAAACTCCTTTTCATGGTACATCGACATCGTTCTAATTTTTTATCAATTAATTTAGCAAAACTGTAAATACTCCCTAAATCATTGGACTAACCACTATAAAATTGCTATTCCCTAGAGAAACGGAGACAACAAAGGTTCCAAACCTCTTTGAATTCCTATGTTATTAAATGATTCAACTATGCATTAAAACAGTATTGTCAAATTTTTTGAATTTTTCACAAAATCTATGTGTACCCCCCTACGAAAATAGTGAGTTTTCATTAAATGATCTATATATGAAGCCTATAATCTTTTAATTCGTTTAAAATTTATAACCACATTATAAATTTGTATTAATTTATGATAAACTCCTTCTCATGGACATGGACCGTTCTAATTTTTTATCCATTAATTTAGCAAAACTGCAAATACTCCCTAAATCATTGGACTAACCACTATAAAATTGCTATTCCCTAGAGAAACGGAGACAACAAAGGTTCCAAACCTCTTTGAACTTCATCATATGTTATTAATGATTCAACTATGCATTAAAACAGTATTGTCAAATTTTTGAATTTTTCACAAAATCTATGTGTACCCTCCTACGAAAATAGTGAGTTTTCGGTAAATGATCTATATATGAAGCCTATAATCTTTTAATTCGTTTTAAAATTTAAACCACATTATACATTTGTATTAATTTATGATAAACTCTTTTCATGGTACATGGACATCGTTCTAATTTTTTATCAATTAATTTAGCAAAACTGTAATACTCCCTAAATCATGGACTAACCACTATTAAATTGCTATTCCTAGAGAAACAAAGACAACAAAGGGACCTCTTTAACAAACTTTGAACTTCATCATATTATTAAATGATTCAACTATGCATTAAAACAGTATTGTCAAATTTTTTGAATTTTCTCAAAATCTATGTGTACCCCCTACGAAAATAATGAGTTTTCGGTAAATGATGTATATATGAAGCCTATAATCTTTCAATTCGTTTTAAAATTTATAACCACATTATACATTTGTATTAATTTATGATAAACTTCTTTTCATGGTACATGGACATCGTTCTAATTTTTTATCCATTAATTTCGCAGAACTGCAAATACTCCTTAAATTATTGGACAAACCACTATAAAATTGTCATTCCCTAGAGAAACGGAGACAACAAAGGTTCCAAACCTCTTTGAATTTCATCATATGTTATTAAATGATTCAACTATGCATTGAAAACAGTATTTCAAATTTTTGAATTTTTCACAAAATATGTGTACCCCCCTACGAAAATAGTGAGTTTTCGGTAAATGATTTATATATGAAGCCTATAATCTTTTAATTCGTTTTAAAACTTATAACCACATTATACATTTGTATTAATTTATGATAAACTCCTTTTCATGGTACATGGACATCGTTCTAATTTTTTATCCATTAATTTAGCAAAACTGCAAATACTCCCTAAATCATTGGACTAACCACTATTAAATTGCTATTCCCTAGAGAAACGGAGACAACAAAGGTTCCAAACCTCTTTGAACTTCATCATATGTTATTAAATGATTCAACTATGCATAAAAACAGTATTGTCAAATTTTTTGAATTTTTCACAAAATCTATGTGTAACCCCCCTACGAAAATAGTGAGTTTTCGGTAAATGATCTATATATGAAGCGTATAATCTTTTAATTCGTTTTAAAACTTATAACCACATTATACATTTGTATTAATTTATGATAAACTCCTTTTCATGGTACATGGACATCGTTCTAATTTTTTATCCATTAATTTAGCAAAACTGCAAATACTCCCTAAATCATTGGACTAACCACTATTAAATTGCTATTCCCTAGAGAAACGGAGGAGACAAAAAGGTTCCAAACCTCTTTGAAATTCATCATATGTTATTAATGATTCACTATGCATTAAAACAGTATTGTCAATTTTTTGAATTTTTCTCAAAATCTATGTGTACCCCCTACGAAAATAGTGAGTTTTCGGTAAATGATGTATATATATGAAGCCTATAATCTTTCAATTCGTTTTAAAATTATAAACCACATTATACGTTTGTATTAATTTATGATAAACTCCTTTTCATGGTACATGGACATCGTTCTAATTTTTTATCATTAATTTAGCAAAACTGTAAATACTCCCTAAATCATTGGACTAACAACTATAAAATTGCTATTCCCTAGAGAAACGGAGACAACAAAGGTTCCAAACCTCTTTGAACTTCCTCATCTGTATTAAATGATTGATTCAAATATGTTTTAAAACAGTATTGTCAAATTTTTTGAATTTTCACAAAATCTATGTGTACCCCCCTACGAAAATAGTGAGTTTTCATTAAATGATCTATATATGAAGCCTATAATCTTTTAATTCGTTTTAAAATTTATAACCACATTATAAATTTGTATTAATTTATGATAAACTCCTTTTCATGGGACATGGACATCGTTCTAATTTTTTATCCATTAATTTAGCAAAACTGCAAATACTCCCTAAATCATTAGACTAACCACTACAAAATTGCTATTCCCTAGAGAAACGGAGACAACAAAGGTTCCAAACCTCTTTGAACTTCATCATATGTTATTAAATGATTCAACTATGCATTAAAACAGTATTGTAAATTTTTGAATTTTTCTCAAAATCTATGTGTACCCCCTACGAAAATAGTGAGTTTTCGGTAAATGATCTATATATGAAGCCTATAATCTTTTAATTCGTTTTAAAATTATACAACACATATACATTTGTATTAATTTATGATATACTCTTTTCATGGTAAATGGATATCGTTCTAATTTTTTATCAATTAATTTAGCAAAACTGTAAATACTCCCTAAATCATTTGACTAATCACTATAAAATTGCTATTCCTTCGAGAAACATAGACAACAAAGGTTCCAAACCTCTTTGAACTTCATCATATGTTATTAAATGATTCAACTATGCATTAAAACAGTATTATCAAATTTTTTGAATTTTTCACAAAATCAATGTGTAGCCCCTACGAAAATAGTGAGTTTTCGGTAAATGCTCTATATATGAAGCCTATAATCTTTTAATTCGTTTTAAAATTTATAACCACATTATATATTTGTATTAATTTATGATAAACTTCTTTTCATGGTACATGGACATCGTTCTAATTTTTAATCCATTAATTTTGCAAAACTGCAAATACTCCCTAAATCATTGGACTAACCACTATAAAATTGTTATTCCCTAGAGAAACGGAGACAACAAAGGTTCCAAACCTCTTTGAACTTCATCATATATTATTAAATGATTCAACTATGCATTAAAACAGTATTGTCTAATTTTTTGAATTTTTCTCAAAATCTATATGTCCCTACGAAAATAGTGAGTTTTCGGTAAATTCTCTATATATGAAGCCTATAATCTTTTAATTCGTTTTAAAATTTATAACCACATTATACATTTGTATTAATTTATGATAAATTCCTTTTCATGGTACGTGGACATCGTTCTAATTTTTTATCAATTAATTTAGCAAAACTTTAAATACTCCCTAAATCATTGGACTAACCACTATTAAATTGCTATTCCTTAGAGAAACAAAGACAACAAAGGTTCCAAACCTCTTTGAACTTCATCATATGTTATTAAATGATTCAACTATGCATTAAAACAGTATTGTCAAATTTTTTGAATTTTCTCAAAATCTATGTGTACCCCCTAGAAAAATAGTGAGTTTTCGGTAAATGATCTATATATGAAGCCTATAATCTTTTAATTCGTTTTAAAATTTATAACCACATTATACATTTGTATTAATTTATGATAAACTCCTTTTCATGGTACATGGACATCGTTCTAATTTTTTATCAATTAATTTAGCAAAACTGCAAATACTCCCTAAATCATTGGACTAACCACTATAAAATTGCTATTCCCTAGAGAAACGGAGACAACAAAGGTTCCAAACCTCTTTGAACTTCATCATATGTTATTAAATGATTCAACTATGCATTAAAACAGTATTGTCAATTTTTTTGAATTTTTCACAAAATCTATGTGTACCCCCCTACGAAAATAGTGAGTTTTCGGTAAATGATCTATATATGAAGCCTATAATCTTTTAATTCGTTTTAAAATTTATAACCACATTATACATTTGTATTAATTTATGATAAACTCCTTTTCATGGTACATGGACATCGTTCTAATTTTTTATCCATTAATTTAGCAAAACTGCAAATACTCCCTAAATCATTGGACTAACCACTATAAAATTGCTATTCCCTAGAGAAACGGAGACAACAAAGGTTCCAAACCTCTTTGAACTTCATCATATGTTATTAAATGATTCAACTATGCATTAAAACAGTATTGTCAATTTTTGAATTTTTTCACAAAATCTATGTGTACCCCCTACGAAAATAGTGAGTTTTCGGTAAATGATCTATATATGAAGCCTATAATCTTTTAATTCGTTTTAAAATTTATAACCACATTATACATTTGTATTAATTTATGATAAACTCCTTTTCATGGTACATGGACATCGTTCTAATTTTTATTAATTTAATTTAGCAAAACTGTAAATACTCCTCTCTAAATCATGGACTAACCACTATAAATTGCTATTCCTTAGAGAAACGGAGACAACAAAGGTTCCAAACCTCTTTGAACTTCGTCATATATTATTAAATGATTCAACTATGCATTAAAACAGTATTGTCAAATTTTTTGAATTTTTCTCAAAATCTATGTGTACCCCCCTACGAAAATAGTGAGTTTTCGGTAAATGATCTATATATGAAGCCTATAATCTTTAATTCGTTTTAAAATTTATAACCACATTATACATTTGTATTAATTTATGATAAACTTCTTTTCATGGTACATGGACATCGTTCTAATTTTTTATCCATTAATTTAGCAAAACTGCAAATACTCTCTAAATTATTGGACTAACCACTATAAAATTGCTATTCCCTAGAGAAACGGAGACAACAAAGGTTCCAAACCTCTTTGAACTTCATCATATGTTATTAAATGATTCAACTATGCATTAAAACAGTATTGTCAAATTTTTTGAATTTTTCACAAATCTATGTGTACCCCCCCTACGAAATAGTGAGTTTTCGGTAAATGATCTATATATGAAGCCTATAATCTTTTAATTCGTTTTAAAATTTATAACCACATTATATATTTGTATTAATTTATGATAAAACTTCTTTTCATGGTACATGGACATCGTTCTAATTTTTAATCCATTAATTTTGCAAAACTGCAAATACTCCCTAAATCATTGGACTAACCACTATAAATTGCTATTCCCTAGAGAAACGGAGACAACAAAGGTTCCAAACCTCTTTGAACTTCATCATATATTATTAAATGATTCAACTATGCATTAAAACAGTATTGTCAAATTTTTTGAGTTTTTCTCAAAATCTATATGTACCCCCCCAACGAAAATAGTGAGTTTTCTGTAAAAGATCTATATATGAAGCATATAATCTTTTGCCTCGTTTTAAATTTATAACCACAATATACATTTGTATTAATTTATGATAAACTCCTTTTCATGGTACATGGACATCGTTCTAATTTTTTATCAATTAATTTAGCAAAACTGTAAATACTCTCTAAATCATTGGACTAACCACTATTAAATTGCTTGCTATTCCCTAGAGAAACGGAGACAACAAGGTTCCAAACCTCTTTGAAATTCATCATATGTGTATTAAATGATTCAACTATGCATTAAAACAGTATTGTCAAATTTTTTGAATTTTTCCCTCAAAATCTATGTGTACCCCCCTACATACGAAATAGTGAGTTTTCGGTAAATGATCTATATATGAAGCCTATAATCTTTTAATTCTTTTAAAATTTATAACCACATTATACA